>NW_016107685.1:1711680-1720375 GCF_001604975.1 Cebus imitator
ATCACAGCCCACTGCAGCCTCAAATTCCTGGGATCAAGTAGCCCTTCAACCTCAGCCTCCCAAGCATTTGAGTCAGAGTATCACTCTTTCACCTAGGTTGGAGCACAGTGGTGTGATCACAGCCCACTGCAGCCTCAAATTCCTGGGATCAAGTAGCCCTTCAACCTCAGCCTCCCAAGCATCTGGGACTATCAGCATGAACCACCATGTCTGCCTAAATTTATTTTTATTTATTTGGATTTTTTGTAGAGATAGGGTCTCACTATGTTGCCCAGGCTGGACTCAGACTGCTGGTCGCAAGTGATCCTCCTACTTTGGCATCCCAAAGTGCTTGAATTACAAGTGTAAGCCACTGTGCCCAGCTGGTAATTCTTATTTAATATGAAGACTATGTTCTTATAAGTCTATAGACAATGTCAAACATAAATTTTCTTAAATTATCTTAATGTTCTCAACTATATTGTTAGTAAAAAAAAAAGTAGTCTTATGAGTACACAGGGCATGAAGTCTTTTCTCTTTATTAATTTTCATATGAAAAAAATGGAAGTTTGTGGGAAAGCCCAGACTAATGATAAGGAGACATCGCATTATTTTCATTTTACCTGAGAAATGACAGATTTTACTTTTTACATCTAACTGGAAGGGAAGTAGACATGATATAATGTATAATAGACTTTCTAGCAACTGGTATTCCTGCACCTAAAATTAATACTCATATTTCAAGGAATGTCCCAGCTATTTAATGACATAATCTGAGCATGTGTTTAATGGAAAGGATCCTGGAAATGATTGAAATACAAGACAATAATAGATTAAGCCTTGTTTTCCCCATTCATTGTTTATGATTATTAAAACAAAACAAAAAACAAGAAAATTCTCAGAGTAGAAATTTCACAGGGAAAAAATTCTATATCTACCTCCTGCCTACATTGTCTTTATATCTGATCATCGAAAGATTTTGCTAAGCTGCCTACATTCTTGTGTGAGTGTAGTAGGAGCAGTGGGTGAGTAGCTGTAGAAGAGATGCTGGAGATATAAGTAAAACCGGTGAGTCAGTCAGGGTCTCCAAAACGAAAAAAAAGTCACAGGCAAATGAGAGTTTGAAGATAATTTAATGAAGTTAGTATTGAGTGGTAGGTTGTTTCAGGAAACAAAAATGGATATTGAAAAAATAATGGATGCTGGGCACTCAGAGACTAATATCAGGAAGCCTTTATCAGCCCCTTGGCCTGAAGAAGGAAGGGAAGACAAGCCTGTTACTGTATTTCCACAAGAGCTGTAGCTGTAGCAGATGGATGAACAGGGAAAGGACATATCCAGTGAGAACCCTAATGTCAAAGCAGGCTGGGAGTAGAAGAATAAATAGGCCAAATGCTCTCTCTCCTCTTGAACTATGACCTCCTGTCATTGCATTGCATTGGCTCAATTCAACCGAAAACCAAAAGACAAAGAGTTTGGGCTTATAATATGTGAAAGTCAGCCCTCCTGTTTACAGAGCAGTGCTCAAAGGGCGGAGTGCAAATCTGGAGAGGCAAATGGAACAAGCACCAGATTTTTCTAGCTAGATGAATCTTTTGGGTTCTAGGCAGAACTAGTCTGTCCAAGCTGAGTCATCTCATATTCTACCTAAATCCTCATCATAGTCTGACTTGGCTTTGTGGGAAATATTTCCTTTTCTAACTTCTGTATTCCATATTACTGGAGTAATGCTTGTTTAGGCAGACTGACTTTGCTCCCAAGTTACAGGTAACAATGTGCAAGCACGACTTGTAATTCATTCCCCAAAGACTCATTTCTCTGATTGAATGTATGTGTGTGTGTGATTATATTAATTTTTATTTTAGGAGATTGATATAAATCATTAAGTTCTTTAAATCCAATTTGGTTTGGCAGATAGTTCTTCCATATTCTCAAATATATTTATGTATTTAGTTTTTGTCAATATTTTAGACTACTGTGATTTTTCTATCTTTTCTGAAGCTTTCTATTTACATACCAATATTTAAAAAGAATCCCAAACGTATTTATTCACTTACTCCTCTATCCTCTTTGAAATTTCACTATCCAGTTTAGGAAAAGCTGAGGTTCATGTACAACATCGAGACGGTCTCTAGGATCCCATTTCTTTTTCTTCTTCTTTTATTGAGATAAAGTCTCACTCTGTTGTTCAAGTTCAAGTGCAGTGACACGATCTTGGTTCACTGCAACCTCCGCCTCCTGGTTCAAGTGATTCTCCTGCCTCCACCTCCCAAGTAACTGGGACAATAGGCGTGCGCCACCATGCCCAGCTAATTTTTGTATTTTTAATAGAAACAGGGGTTTCACCATATTGGCCAGGCTGGTCTTGATCTCCTGACCTCGTGATCCACCCACCTCAGCCTCCCAAAGTGCTGACACTACAAGCGTGAGCCATTGCGCCCGGCCGGATCTTATTTCTTTTGTAAAGGCAAACACATCTTTTGGAAGCATGCTTTAAGTTCTTTGGTCTGAAGTGCATAAACTATAGGGTTGAGGGAAGGGGGGATGATGTTGTGCAACACATTAAGTAGAACTGGAATCAAAGTAGCCTTCATCTCTGTCAGATGAGTTACTGAAATCACTACAACAACAGTGTAAAAGAAGAGAATGAGGGTGAGATGTGAGCTACAAGTGCTCAGGGCCTTGGCTGCAGCTTCAGCTGAGTTCAGTCTAAGTACAGAGTGCAGGATGAAAATATATGACAGTATGATAAGACTTAGATCACTCCCCATTCCAAGCCATGCCAGAACCAACTGGCAAATGCTGTTTGGCCTCCTATCATCACAAGCCAGACTTGTGACCCCAAGATTAGAGCACAGGCAGTGTTCAATTTCATTCCTGGAGCAATAATTACGCTGTTCTGCAAGCACAGGCACTGGGATGACAAATAAGCCATTTCTCAGCACCATGAACAGGGTAGCTTTTAAGATTAAGGAATTGGTGACAATGGATGGATAGCGAAGAGGGTGACAAATAGCCACGTATCTATCAAAAGCCATGCAGAGGAAGATACCAGACTCCATGCCCACAAATACATGAATGGCATAAATCTGAGCAAAGCACTCAGGGAGGCTAATGACCTTGGCATCAAACCAAAAGATGGCCAGCATCTTAGGTACGATAGTAGTGGCCAGACCCATGTCCACCACAGACAGGATGCCAAGGAAAAGGTACATGGACTGCTGCAAAGAAGGGTTCTGCCAGATGATGATAAGGATGAAGGTGTTTGCAGCAAGTGCAGAGAGATACAGCAGTACCAGGGGCAGAGATAGCCAGTGTTGCCAGCTGTGAATGCCTGGAAATCCCAGCAGGATGAACTCAGAGACCTGGAATTTGGAGCTGTTGGAGACTCTGAGAGATGCAGACATATGATTCATGATTCAACATAAATTTCAACTCTCTATTTGTATTGTTCTCAGTTATCACAGGTGGGAACCACCACAGAAGTAAAATTGTACTGTTTTTCTAAGTGTTTCTTCATCTCTTTAGAAATTATATAGCTTAAATGGATGCGCTTGTTTTCTTCATACTTGTCTCAGTGCTACTTGACTTGACTCAGAGGTTTAATAATGAATAATAACTAGATTTTTTAAATGAAGAATTATGGAAGATGAAATTTATAGCTGCATCATTCCAAGTTGATATAGATGTTCGCTAATGTCTTATGTAGCCTTCCAAAATTTTGATATCATGGACTTGTAAAGATTTGCAGAAATAAATCGTATTGCAGACTTGGGAATCGTTTTCTTTCATATTCTAGTTTGTATGCACTTCTGAGGAGGTTGTGCAAGAGTAGCTTAAAAGGACGTTAGTGATTATGGCTGAGTTTTTCCATGTGAGAAGTCATATAATGAAGACATACCTTAGTCAGTTTTTTATAGTTGAATCTTAGAGAACCTATAAAAACATGTAAATACAGGATTTAGGTAAAACTAATAAGATGCTTTTAAAGATTACTGTGTTAACGACAGAATATTATCAATTCTATTCATTTTGTTAGTGCTCTATACAGTGTTAACTACAGGTACAGTGTGTATAGCTGGTCTCTAGAACTTTCATCTCGTACAACTGAAACTTTCTAATTATTGAATAGCAATTTTAACTTATTTAATAAACAAGAATTATTTGTCCATAATGTTGAAGAAATTGCCATTCGATGCTTAAAAATCATGGTTAAAATTAGACTCATTATCTTTTCTAAAACTTTGTTGTTATCCACGTACTTTTTATCCTGTATGGTGGCTCAACCACACAAGCCTGAATCTAGAAAACTAATCTTCCCTTGGTGCAAATATTGCTTTCTTATACTGTTGATTTCTTTTCTTTACTTCATTCATATGCACTCTTTTATTTGTTTCAATGTTCTTTCTGCAACCTGCCTGGAGCGAATGTTTCTCATTTTCCATACTTCTTTCTGCTAGCAGTCTGATCTTTCAAACGCTGGTATTCCTTTACTTAAAATAATTCATGGCTTCACATTTCCTTTCAAATATAATACTGTATTATGACAATCATTTGTTATTATTATTATTTATTTATTACAATCCTTTATTTTGTATAAAACACTCTAAGATATAACTCAAACTGAAGTGAATATAATCTCTTGCTTTAAACTTCTTTGTATTCTACACCGCAGGTACATATAATACCTACTCTATGCTAAAATTAGTAATTTTTCAAGGCATTTTATTGCCAATATTTTTGCCATGGTGGAAGTTATTGCAGGCTTATAGGCAGGAAACAAAAACTGGAAAGCTATGTTCAAAATTTAAAATGTTATTTTTAATTTTTTAAGTTATGGGTTTATTTTTGATATAATCATTGTTAAATACCAAAAAAAATCTGAAAAATAAAATTCTTTGTTTTATCACCAATTCTTACTAAAAACTAAATGTATTTCCTTTCAGATGTTTCTTATTGCCTGTATAAATAAACATATACTCCCAAATGATGGAATAAATCATCCTTCTTTAATGGTGAATGTAATTTGATAAAGAGTAAAAAATTGGAATGACTAAAAAGCACAAACAATAATGGAGATAAAGCTAGTTTTACTTTGAGCTTTTAGAGAATTCTGAAGGGGTTCATCACAACAGTTTTATCCTGGATGTATGGAAATATGTAACCCATTAGATGTACAAGGCCTGGCATTTTTATTTAATCCTCATTTATTACTTTAAATCTTAATATCACATAACCTTTTATCTTTGATGCTTTCTCTATTAAATTCTTTTTCTGATTGATACATGTGTGACACAATTAAGAGAAGCAGTATGTCTGAGCTTATAGAAAAAGAATTGTTTTCTTTCACAATTATATTTTAGCATGACATAGAATATGATTCTGCTATATAAAACAGTTAATATATAAACCCTATTAACTTTGAAGATAATCTGGCAGTGTTGGTTTTGTTTTATTTTTATAGACAAGGTAACTTCCAGTGCACGATGTGAGCCCTAATATTTTCTAATTCTCACCTCAGCTTTTTTTGGAAAGGCCTTCCAGTCCTCTATATGCTACCAAAGCATACAGAAAGGTCAATCTCCTTTGCAGAGTATTGCCAAAACAACATAATGTTTAGGATAAGCCATTGAACGCTCTGGAATTTAGCCAAAGTGACCATGAGAAGATTTTATTACTTACCATGCTATGAACAAAGATTCACAATCTGGGATCCTAGCAGTGGCAGAAGTTTTATGCTGGGCAAAGACAGAACTTTCTGAGAAAGATGCTTTAACACAAAATAAAAATGTGTTGTCAGCTAAGATATGGCACGGAAATGATAAACTTCTGAAATTTATGGACAGCAGTTAAGCAGCTCAGTGACCTAAGCGTAATAGACCTCCTTTGGAGACGTAAAGATAGGCCTATAGAGAAAGCTGAATTTGTAGGATGTTAAATCCCACTGGAGTAGAAAGCAGATTAACTCAAAAACATGTTTCCTATTAATGTAACCTAAGAATTTACATGAACAGAAGAATATCTTTATTTATCAAATAAAAATGGGCCTATAATGGTGAGAAATTTTAGAGTGTTTGAATGGTTTTTAAGCACACACACTCAGAGTGTTCTAATTTCTGTGGCTAGCAGATATATTTAAATATTGTTAAAGGAGAAATCTTTCATTCAAAAATATATATTTAGTTCTGACTGTATTTGAAAAACATGTTAGGCATAAACTGATCAACAGAACAGTCACTGTTCCTGTTCTCATTGAAATTATGGACTAGGTGAAGTAGAGGGATAGAATAATAACTAAAAAATCAAGCAAATATATAATAATAGACTGGGGTTAGTGCTTCAAAGCAAAAGTATCAAGTGATAAGAGTTCACATGAAGAAAAAAATTAATCTTCAGAGAGCATTTCCTGAAGAAATGTTTGTTGTGAGGACAATTGTTTAAGTAAAAGATAACTATGGTGTATGTGTTGGGATGGAGATAAAAAGTATCCTAGGAATCTTGAGGTGTTAAAATGGGAGGGATCTAGGCAAGTCAAGGTAACAACAGAATGTTACAACAATGTGTCTGGTAATCTCAAGGTAACAACAAGTTGACCTCAAGGTGACAACAATGTGTCTTGAAACCTCAAGGTGTGGTGGAACATGGGAGGTTCTCTGTTCAGTTACATTGATCCATTTGTCTTATTTACACTGATACAAAACTGCTTTGATTATTGTGCATTTATGAAGATCTTTGAATATGGTAGTCTAAGTCTTTAATTTCATTCCATTTTTTCAAAATCATTTGGGTTATTCTCAGTACTCTACATTTCCATGTGAATTATAAAATTAGCTAGTAACATACTAAAGATGCTTACTGAAATTTTTATATAGATTGCATAAATCTGTAAATAAGCCTTTGAAAAACTGATGTCTGTAGAATACTAAAACTTTAAATCCATAAGCATGATTTGCCTTCATATTTAAGTTACTTTATCTCAGCAGTGTTTTGAAATATTATTGTATGGACTTTATTAATTTATCACAAAATAAGAAAAGTCATAAAAAATTGTATGGAAATGCATATTATTTAAAAATGCATGTGATATGGTTTGGCTGTGTTCCCACCCAAATCTCATCTTGAATTCCCATATGTTGTGGGCAGGACCCAGTTGGAGGTAATTGAATCATGGGGTAGGTTTTTCCTGCACAAGCTCTCTTCTCTCGTTTGCCACCATGTGAGACATGCCTTTCACCTTCTGCCATGATTGTGAGGCCTCCCCAACCACGTGAAACTATGAGTTCTCCATTAAACCTCCTTTCTTTGTAAATTGCCCAGGATCAAAATCACACATATAAATACTAACCCTAAATGTAAATGGGCTAAACATTTCACCTAAAAGACATGGAGTGGCAGACTAGATAAAAAGACAGCACCTAACCATCTATCGTCTTCAAGAGATCATCACATATAATGATGCACCCAAGCTCAACATAAAATGGCAGAGTAAGATCTACCTCACAAACAGAAAACAAAAAGAACAGGAGTCCCTATTCTTATAGCAGATAAAACAAATTTTAAAGCAAGAAAGATTAAGAAGGACAATGAAAGAGATTACATAATGATGAAAGATACAATCCAACAGTAAGCCTTAACTGTTCTTAATATATATGCACCCAACATTGGATCACCAAGATTCATAAAACAAGCTCTTTTTAGCCTAAGAAAAGACTTAGACAACCACACAATAATGCTGGGATTCTTCAACACTCCACTGAAAGTGTTAAACAAATCATTGAGGCAGAAAACAAAGCTTCTGGACTTAAACTTGAAAATTGACCAGTTGGACCTAATGAACACCTGTAGAACACTCCACCCAACAACCACAGAGTATAGATTCTTCTCATCTGCATATGGGACATATTCTAAGATCAATCATATGCTAGGTCACAAAGCAAGCCTCAATAAATTCACAAACATTGAAATCATGCCAAGACCACTCTCAGACCACAGTGCAATTAAAATAGAAATTAACACTAAGGAGATCTTTCAAAACTACATAAATACATGAAATTAAACAACTTACTCATAAATAACCCCTGGGTGAATATTGAAATTGAGGCAGAAATCACAAAATTCTTTCAAATTAATAAAAACAGGGTACAATTTACTAAAATCTCTGGGTTGCACACAAAGCAGTGTTAAGAGGAGTGTTTATAGCTCCAAATGCCTTCATCAAGAAATTAGAAACATCTTTAATTAACAATCTAATTTTGCACTAAAACTAAAAACAAAGAAAAAATAACAACAAACCAAACCCCAAACTAGCAGGAGAAAAGAGAAAAGTAAAATTAGAGAACTTAATAAAATTGAGATGTAGAAAATCTATACAAAAGATCAATAAAACGAAGAGTTGGTATTTTAAGAAATAAATAAAACTGATGGACTTCTACCTGATTAACAAAGAAAAAGAAAGAGAAGATCCAGATGGACACAATCAGAAATGAGAAAGGTGAGATTACAACTGATTCCACAGAAATACAAAAGATCCTGAGACCACTGTAAACAACTCTGCGCACACAAATTAGAAAATCTAGCTTTGCACAGTGGCAGTATCGTAGCCAATGAGGTTTATCCGAGGCACAATTATTACTAATTGAAAACTTTTCCCAATACCCCCCCATGACGACTTGAAATATACTCGGCATTAGCAATTTTTGACAGTGTTGTAAAAAAA
>NW_016107685.1:1720391-1728002 GCF_001604975.1 Cebus imitator
TTGGCACATTATCCGCTTACAAGCAAACCTATGAAGAAAGAAAAAAACAAGAAAATCTAGAGGAAGTGAATAAATTCCTGGAAGTATGCAATCTCCCAAGATGAATAGGAAGAGACTGGAACCCTGAGTAGACCAATATCAACTTCAGAAGTTGAATTAGTAATCTGAATTGAATCACATTTTTGGTTTAAAAAACCTAACAACCAAGAAAAGCCCTAGACCAGATGGATTCACACCCAAATTCTAGCAGTTGTACAAATAAGGACTAAGGACTAGTACCAGTCCTACTAAAACTATTCCCAAAACCTCAAGGAAGAGGAGCTCCTTTTTGACTCATTCTATGAAGCCAGCATCAGCCTGATACCAAAATCTCGCAGAGACACACATGCACACACAAACAAAATCTCAGGACAATATTGCTCATGAACATAGACACAACAATCCTCAGCAAAATACTAGCAAACTGTATCCAGCAGCACACAAAATAGTTAATACATCATAATTAAGTATTCTTATTCCTGGGATGCAAGGCTGTTTCACCACACACAAATCAATAAATGTGATTTGCCATATAAACAAAATTAAAAGCAAAAAGCACATGATCATCTCAATAAATGCAGAAAGAACTTTTGATAAAATTCAACATCCTTTTATGATAAAAACCTTCAATAGTATAGACATTGAAGAAACATATCTCAAAATAATAAGAGCTATCTATGACCAACCCACATCCAACATCATACTGAATGGGCAAAAGCTGAAAGCATTCCCTTTGAGAACTGGAAAAACGATGAGGAAGCCCACTCACACCATTCCTACTGAACATTGGACTGGAAGTCCTAGTCAGAGCAATAAGGCAAGAGAAAGAAATAAAAGGCATCCAAATAGGAAAAGAAGATGTCAAACTATCTCTATTTGCTGTTGATATAATTCTATACCTAGGAAACCTAAAGACTCTGCCAAAAGGTTCCTAGAAGTGATAAATGGCTTTAGTAAAGTTTCAGGATACAAAAATCAATGTACAAAAGACTGTAGCACCTCTGTACATCAACAACATCCAGGCTGAGCATAAAATAAAAAAAAAAAAATCTTGAAATCACCACAAACAAAATGAAATATCTAGGAATACATTTAGCCAAGGAAGTGAAAGATCTCTACAAATGGAACTTAAAAAATTCCTAAAAGAAATCAGAAATTATACAAATAAATGGAAAAACATTCCATGATCATGGACAGGAATAATCAGCATCATTAAAATGGCCATATTGTGCAAAGAATTTTTTGTGAAGTCCACGAAATTAGTTGCAACAAAAACAAAAATTAACAAGTGGGACCTCATTAAACTAAAGAGCTTCTGCAGAGCAAAAGAAACTATCAACAGAGCAAACAGATAGTTTATAGAATGGGATAAAATATTCCCAAACTATTCCTCTGACATAGATATAGTTTCCAGAATCTGTTAAAAAAAATTAACAAACCAATAATAGAAAAAACAAATAACCCCATTAGAAAATGGGCACAGGACATGAATAGACAGTTCTCAGAAAAAGATATATAAGCAGCCAGCGAACATATGAGAAAATGCTCGGCATAACTAATCATTGGAGAAATGCAAATCAAACCACAAGGAGATGCCATCTCACACCAGCCAGAATGACTATTATTAAAAAACCAAAAACAACAAATGCCAGTGAGACTTTGGAGAAAAGGACATGCCTATACACTGTTGATGGCAATGTAAATTAGTTCAACCACTGTAAAAAGCAGTCTGGAAATTCCTCAAATAATTTTAAACCCCAGCAATCTCATGACTGGGTATAGACCCAAAGAAAAATAGATCCTTCTACAAAAAAAAAAATGCATGAACTTCTATGTTCATTGCTGTGATATGCACAATAGAAAAGACATGTAATCAATCCAGGTGCCCATGAAAGGCAAATTGGCTAAAGAAAATCTGGTACATATATACCTTGGAATACTATGCAGCCATAAAAAAGAATAAAATTGTGTCTTTTGGAGCAACATAGATGCAGCTAGAGGCCATTATCTTAAGTGAATTAACACAGGGACATAAAACCTAACACATGTTCTCACTTCAAGTGGGAACTGACACGGAGCACATATCAACATGAATATGGAAACAATGGAAACTGTGGACTACTACAGCAGGAGGAGTAAAAAGGTGACCTAACAAGCACTATGCTTACAACCTGGGTGATGGGATCCATACCCCAAACATCAGCATTACACAATATTCTCTTATGACTAACTTGTGCTTGTATTCCCTGTTATCTAAGATAAAAATTGAAATTTTAAAAAATAAAATGATTCAATGTTAAAAAAATAATTTATGGTGAAGTTTCAGTAGAAAAATGGTATGAAAAGTTTATGGGGACAATCCTCCAAAATAAATTAACACTTTACAAATGGATAACTTACTTCTAAAAGAAATGACTTGATGTTTAAGATGAATCCTGAAGCACAGACCATCCACATCAATTTTCAAGGAAGAATTTCATCTTGTTTGGACCCTGATTGAAGAGGACCTACGATTAACAGCAGAGGTGAAAGAGGACTTTTCTGCTAAGATACAGGCATAGTTAACCTGCCATTGTTCCCCAGCTTGCTTTTCCATAGTAACTGGCAGTCACAAACACTGATGTGAAGCCTAAGACTGGTCTTTGAGATATTTTTCAGATTTTGCCTACAAATGGACCAACTGATGCTAACTGGACCAGTGGTCCATGACCCCAACTGTATTAGTCTGTTCACATGCTGCTAATACATACCTGAGACTGGGCAATTTATAAAGAAAAGAGGCTTCATTGACTCACAGTTCCACATGACTGGGGAGGCCTCATAATCCTGGCAGAAGGTGAATGAGGAGCAGAGTCACAGCTTACATGGCAGCAGGCAAGAGAATGAACATGTGCAGGAGAACTGCTCTTTTATAAAACGATCAGATCTCATAAGACTTATTCACTATCACTAAAACAGCATGGGGAAACCCAGACCTCATAATTCAATTACCTTTCACTGGGTCCCTCCTGTGACACATGGGGATTATGGGAGCTACAACTGAAGATGAGATTTAGGTGGGGACACTGCCAAACAGTATCACCAGCAAAGGAAATGACTTGACTGGTCTTGTGACTCCCCTGCTTCCCAGGAACTGACTGAAGGCATGAAGACCAGTTTTAACACTCCTATGATTTCATCCCCAACTGATAAGCAGCACCCATTCTGTAACTCCCTGCCCACCAACCATTCTTAAAAAACCCTAGTCTCTGAATTCTTGGAGAGGCAGCTTTGAAAAATATCTCCTGTCCTTCTGGCTAGATTACCTTGCAATAATTAAACTCTTCCTTTACTGCAACACCTTTTTTTTTTCTCAGTGTTTGTCTCCAACTAGGCAGTTGGTAAGGACTCTCTGGAAAAGCTCCACCTGAGAGTTCTTCTTTACCATGACAATGTTTCTGTTTATTTCTCTCATAAAACAAGGACAATTTTGCTAGAGTTTTGATGAGAAATCATTAGGTATCTACCTTATCATCATGATTTGTTGCCTTCTAATGTACTTTAGTTTCCTAATCATAAAAAATTTGTAAAGGACACCATTTTTCTTCAATTAATAATGGAAAAAAAGACTACACTAACATTGACATGGTTAAGTTCTCAGGACACTCAATTCTTTAGGAATAGACTAAATGGTTGGTATTATTGCTTATAAAAGTGTTTTGAACTTTATGAAGCTCACGTTGATAAATGGTTTTTTATCTTCTAATTACATTTTCATAAACTTGTAAAAGTTCTCTTATATTTTATATTTCCTGATGCTATTATAAAGAATATTCTCTTTTTTCTAATCATTTGCTTTTTGAATAGAAATACAATTGATTTTAAAATGTAGACTTTACTGTTACCTTGCTAAATTCATTTATTGTTTCTAATAGTTTCTTGGCATTTTATATATAATTATGTTATATGCAAAAAATGTTTTTGTTTTGAAATATTCATACCTTTATTTTTTATGGCCTATTACACTGGCTGTAAAATCCAGTATAACGCCAAATAGAAAGTGGTGAAAGTGAATCTTTTTTTTTTGAGATGGAGTCTTGCTCTGTCGCCCAGGCTGGAGTTCAGTGGCGCCATCTCAACTCAATTCAATCTCTGCTTCCTGAGTTCAAGCGATTCTCCTACCTCAGCCTCCTGAGTAGCTGGGATGGCAGGCGCATGCCACTACACCCAGCTAATTTTGTTCGTATTTTTAGTAGAGACAGGGTTTCACCATGTTAGCCAGGGTGGTCTTGATCTCTTGATCTCATGATCTGCCCGCCTCGGCCTCCCAAAGTGTTGGGATTACAGGCGTGAGCCACTGCACCCGGCCAAAGTGAATCTTTAAGCCCGTTCATGGTTATAGAGAGAAAGGGTTCAGCGTATTACCAATAGGAATAATGTTAGGTGTAGGATATATCAGATGCCTTGTACCAGGTTGTGGAAGAACTCCTCTTTTTGTAACTACATTTTGTAACTATAACTCCAAAAAGTTTTTGGAATGTTTTGTGGAGGTGTTTGCTTGTTTGATTTAATCAGCAATGGTTGTTGAATTTTATCAACTTTCTACCTTTATTGAAATTATCATTTTAAATTATTCTCATTCAGTTAATGTGGTGAATTTACATTGGTTATTTTTTAAAGTTGAAATCAACCTCACATTCCTAGAATAAAGCCTACATGATCACTAGGTATTTTCATCTTTGCATGTTGCTATAACTAATTTTTAAATATTTTATTGAGAATATTTGCTTCTATTTTTATAACACATTATCTCACTTTATTTCAACGTAATTATAAGAATTATGTATTCATAATATGTTCATCTCACAAAATGAGATAAGAAGTGTTCTCTATTTTTTGGAAAGAGATTGATAAGGTTTATAGTACCAATTTCTTAATCTTTGTTAGAGCTTACCAACAAAGTCATTAGAAAATTTTTTATTATGCCTTCAATTTCATTTATTTTTAAGTATCTTTTGAAATTTATTTTTCTTCTTGCATTGATTATTGTAGGTTGTCTCTGGCATATCTCAAAATATTGTACTACTAAAAAGTTTGCTAATGTGGTAGGATTTTGAATCTGTATAGGATTTATCATTCAGCCCCTGGAGTGCAGGTATCTGAGTAAAACCTACAACTTTCTTGCCATTCTTTCCCTGTATGATTTGATTACCATAGTACCTGGATAAGGGTGATGTGCTATGGGGTGCCCAATCAGTTCAGACCTCTTGGTATTATTATAATAGAGGAGAGAGTCTATGCAGTGCTAAGAAATGGCTATAAATGTGTACTGTTGTCCATGTTAATGAATGCAAATGCTTCCTGAATCTCCTTTTTGATAGATATGAAAAATAAATTCACCACATCAAGTCTGCATACTAAGTGCCTGAGACTATATTAATCTGATAAAGCAGAGATAATACATTTGGAATAGCAACTGCAATTTACTCTCATTTTCTAAGATTAATATGATTTTTGTAAGGGCCAGTCTGGTGAAGTGAAGTCGACGGAGTTAAGATGGGACAACCACATGAGTATACTGTACATTGATATTTAAGGAAGTTATTAACTCCTGCCTTTATCTCCACAACATGATATTGTGTTTCATTTAATATATTGGCTAGTAAGGGAGAGGGGGAATTCCAGAGGCTTCTATTTGTTCTTCTTTTCTCAAAAAACTTTCACCCCAAATACCAGGGAATCAAAATATGGGTTCTGCCAAAAATGATCACTAGGTAGATCCACAGATTATGGATCACATAGATCATAGATCCTATTGTGAGTCAGACCTGTTTCAGGATTTTTTTTTTTTAATCTGAGATGGAGTTTCATTCTTGTTGCACAGGTTGGAGTGCAATGGCACGATTTTGGCTTACCGCAACCTCAGCCTCCATGTTCGAGTGATTCTCCTTCCTCAGTCTACCGAGTAGCTGGGATTACAGGTGCCCACCACCACATCTGGCTAATTTTTTTTATTTTTAGTAGAGACATGGTTTCTTCATGTTGGTCAGACTGGTCTTGAATACCTGACCTCAAGTGATCTGCCCACTTCGGCCTTTCACTTGGGATTACAGGCATGAGCCACCATGCCCAGCCTATTTCAGGATTTTATACCAGGCTCCTTCATACTTTTATCCTAAAAGGGGATCAAATTGATGTGTCAGCTCCTTGCATATAAGTAACAAGTCAGAAAGAGTGTACAATAGTTTTTAGAATGTTTGGGTATTCCACTTTCTCTAAATAAATGGCTATAGGACCTTTTGCATTGTTATAAGCCCACAATTGTTTTTTAAACACATCTTCCTCTCTAGATCCAATCTCTGCTACTTTAGGCACATGCAGCTACAGTGGGACAACTCCCTTAATATTGCTAGAAGTTCTGTTGTATAGCTTCAAAATTTTTTTAGAAACAACCTTTACCTACCAAGTGGTCTTTAAAAAGATTGTATTTTTTACGCCATCAAATCCAAAACTTTATTGAACACATTTTATATTTTGAAAATCACTGCAGGTAACAGTTTTATAAAGAGTGTCAGCATTTTTATAACCTGCTGTAGCAATTTCCTTGCCATTTTTTTTTCAGCCTCCACCTATCACTGAAATTAAAACCAGTGCGATATACTTTAGGTTTTATTACAGGAGCAGTCACCTCTAGTTAATACTTTTTGCATTAGTTACCTATTGTCACAATAATGCAGAATGAAATGCACTCCAAAATTAGTGGGTTGAACACAAAAATAAGCAAACAAACGCACATGTGTTTATTTCATCAGTCTGTGTCTATGGCTTAGACTGGTGCTTTATTGTACTATTCTTTGGGTTCACTACCTTAACTGGAGGGTAGGTGGGATGATAAGTGTGATACTTGCTTAGATTTTATGGAGAGTTTAAAACATCTTTTTATTAAGACAATTTCTTTCAGTTTTTAGTTTGCTGAGTTTTTTTTATTAAAGCCTTTTTTGTTCTCTAATTTATTTCTTTTTATGGATAGATAATAACTGTACACATATATGGGGTACTTGTGATGTTTTGATACATGCACACCATGTAAAATGATCAAATCAAGGTAATTAGGGTATCCATTACCTCAAACATTTATTATTTATTTGTATTGAAAACATTCCAGATCATCTTTTCTAGCTGTTTTGGAATATGCAATAAGTTATGTATTGTCATTACTGGTTGGTGAAGTCTATCAAATTATATTTCTGCATATACCAAGAAACATGTTTTTTTATTTGCAAATGTGTGGAAAAATTTATCTGTAAATATTGAACAACACAATACTTTATCACAGAGGCAAACTCAATTTGTCCAGTTGTATTTTGTAGAGGTAGATTTATTTCCAGATTCAGTTTTCTAATATTTTATTTAAGATATTATTGACATGTAAATCTGCTTTAGTTCTTTGTAAATTTTGGATATCAGCCCTTTATCAGATGGGTAAACTGCAAAAATTTTTTCCCAATCTGTTGGTTGCCGATTCACTCTAATGATTGTTTCTTTTGCTGTGCAGAAGCTGTGGAGTTTGATTAGGTCCCATTTGTCTATTTT
>NW_016107685.1:1728927-1730395 GCF_001604975.1 Cebus imitator
AAAAAAAAAAAAAAAAAAGATATTATTGACATATGTACTCAAGGGATATTGTTATATTTGTCATGTTTTTTGTACTGACTTTAACTCTTTTGGCTATAACTCCAGTTTTATATCATCAGTCGAAAAGGTTTCTCTATTATTTTCATTTCTGAAGTTGTGTGAAAACAATAGACTAAGCAGTCCTTGAAGATTAGATAGAATATTTTGAGAGAGACCTAGGAAAGCTTTCTCCATTTTTTGCATTTCCTGCAGTTGTGTGACAGCAATAGATTAAGCATTCCTTGAAGGTTAAATAGAATATTTTGAGAATAATCTAGGACTGTGTTGGTAGTGGTTGAGCAGCAAGGACCTAGCCTTTAGTAGATCACAATCCTGACAGGGCGAAAAGTCGATATTTTTAAGTAGTTATTTCATTTATTTAATGTTGATTGATTTATTTGCATCTTCTGTTTTTTTCTGATTTTGGATCATTTATATTTTTCTATAAAAGTATTTAGTCTAAATTGTTATTTCCCTTAGTATAAATTTATTCATTGTGTTTATGAGCATTATCTGTAGTATTTTAAAACTGTATATTGTCTATTCATGGCTTCTTTGATTATTTTAATAAAAATATTTGATTAAACTCACTAATATATTTATTAGTCTTTTCAAAAATCTAACTTTTAGCCTTGATAATTCTCCATTATTTGCTTGCTCTTTTATTAATTTCATTTATTTTTTTGACTCAAAAAAGTATTTACTGAATGTTTTTATGTACCAGATTCTGTCACAGGCACTAAAAACAAAATAAGACAAAATCCCTGTCTTGGAGAGTAGCACAATCCAATGACATAGAAGAGTGGCCAAGGGTGCACCTCAGATAGAATTGGCCATTCTAGTGGAAAACATGAGCAAAAGGGCAAGGACTGTATTCAAGCAAGAGAGTAATATTTCTTTTCTTTTCTTTTTTTCTTTGAGTGGAGTTCACCGAGGCCGAGAGCAACCTTAATGACCTAGAGTCAGAATACCAGCAATACCAAGATGCCACAGCTGAGGAGGAGGAGTTTGAGGAGTGTGCTGAGGAGGAGGAGGTAGCCCAGAAGCTTCCTTTTCTAGGTAAAGTGGGGAAGCAGTGTGGTTTCTTTAGTGTGTTCTGATAGCCATTGTCACTACACACTTCTTTGAGTCTTTACATCTCCTCCTGCTGCATTTTAAAGCATTTTCATAGTAAGTAGTTTGACCTAATAAAACATTTCTATAGCAAAAACAAAACAAAACAAAACAAAACAAAACGAAACGAAACGAAACGAAACGAAATGAAAAAACTGCTTTCCCACTTTACCTTTTCTTTCTCTTTCCCTTTCTTTCTTTCTCTTTCTTTCTTTCTTTCTTTCTCTCTCTCTGTTTCCTTCCTTCCTTCCTTTCTTTCTTTCTTTCTTTCTTTCTTTCTTTCTTTCTTTCTTTCTTTCTTTCTTTCTTTCTTTCT
>NW_016107685.1:1730571-1845768 GCF_001604975.1 Cebus imitator
TTTTTTTTAACTGGAGTTTCTCTCTTGTCTCCCAGACTGGATTGCAATGGTGCGATCTTGGCTCACTGCAATCTTCGCCTCCTGGGTTAAGCGATTCTCCTGCCTCAGCCTCCCAGAGAGTAATATTTATTGACTTTTGTTTTGGAAAGATATCTCTGGATGATGTGTTGTTAATAAAGTTTCGGTTTGTAAAAAAGCAAGAAAAGTAGCAGACACATCTAGAAGACTATTGTAGTAATTCTGATGAGAAATCTTGATGATTTCGATGTACAAGATAGCAGTGTAAGTGGTGAGAAGTGTCAGAGTCTGACTACATTTTGAAAGTAGAGAGAGTAATTTGCTGGTGGATGGCATGTGATGTGTGAGAAAATGAGAAGAATTAAAAAATAACACTAAGTTTTTCTTCAGATAGGCAATTAGAGGAATACAAATTTACTGAAATGAGCAATAGTCTGGAATAGGCAGAAGCTCAATTTTTAACGTTTTATTTAATATGCCTATAAGACATGCAAGCTATTAGGCAACTGGAGAGGTCTTTCCTGAAGACATGTATTTGTGAGTCATCAACATATAGATGACATTTAAAAATATGGGGCTTTTAAAAACCAAATAAGTGAGTATAGATAAAGCAGCAGTTTAAAGTATGAGTACTGAGTAAAGTCTGTCTACTATTGAAAGAGCTAGGAGATAATAGTAAGCCCCATCAAACACTGAGAAGGAATATTCAGCTGCGCTGAAAGGCAGGTACAGAAAGAATTTCATGGAGGAGAGAGTAATCATCTGTGTCAAAATCACCAACGGCCAAAGTTCAATGAAGATTAAAAAATTATCATTGGATTAAGGAGATCGCTGGTGATCTTAGTAAGAGTGGTTTGCATAGTGTGAGGAGGTGATAACCTGTTTGAAATGGGTTCAAGAGAGAAGAGGAGAGAAATAAGAGAAAAATAGAGTAAATACTTTCAAATATTAAAAAAATCTATACATGAATTTAAATTTATTATTTTCTTTATCCTCTTATCTCTGGAAGCAATATCCTTTTTTCCTGACCTCCTCAAATGGGCACATGTTCATTTGTCATGCTTTCTTTTTTCCTAGAATATACTGTAAATTATACATTTTAGCAATATCCCATGTGCTTTGATAAGCAGAACATATGAGCTTCTTTAGCTTAACTTTTTTTTACAATTTCTATTATTCCTTTTTTTGATGACTGAATGTGTACATTTTAAATTTTCTAATAAGTATTTTTTAAAAAGAATGGAGTATTATTTTCCTTTTTTCTTTCTCTTTTTTTTTTTTTAAGTGTAAGGTACACTTTAAGTTCTGGGTACATGTGCAGATCTTGCAGGATTGTTGCATAGGTTCACACATGCCATGGTGGTTTGCTGCCTTCACCCTTCCGTCAGCTATCAGGCATATAGCGATTGCCTTTTTTTCCTAAAGTGTACCCTCTATGATCAAGCCTTTGACTGTTCATTTGTCTTCAATTCACCTTCGTGATTAAAGTGTGCGTTTCCTAGCTATAGCTTTATAGTTGAAAGTTATTTTTTTCACCACTCGGAAGTTAAAAAACAGTGACATGTTTTAATCATTTGTGTTGCTAAATTAACCGTTAGTCTCAAGTTAATTCATTTGAAAATCTAATGCACATTTCCTGACTGCTTTAAACATTTTTTTATTTGCCTTTGACTTTCAGCAATTCAATAAAATGTCTCTAATTCAACTCTAGTGTGTTTAACGTGGATTTTATTTGTCTTTAATCCACTAAAGTTTGCTAAACTACTTACAACTATGAATTAAGGTGTTTTATTAGTTTCAGAATTTTCTTTGTCATCATCTCTTAAAATATGTATTTCTGCCTAATTTTTCCTCTCATTTCCTTCCAAAAACCCAACTACCTGTATGCAAATATTCTTGTCTCTGTCCTACAAGTATTTCATGCTTCATGTTCTGTTTCTTTCATTACTTTTTAATTCAGTGCTTCAGTTTGGAGACTTTCTATTAATCAGTCTTTTTTTTCATTTATTTACTCTTGCTTAGGGCCTACTGTATAAAATGGAATCTGAAGGCAGTTGTGAGTTCTGTGAGACATTTGGAAATTAATAGACTTGTATCAATACAATTTTTATCTGCTGTCCCTCAAAGAATGGGAGAGAGAGTCTGGGTCTGTTTCTGCTCCTGTGGCTGAGCTCTTGATTGAGTGATGGGCTCAAGAGTTCCTATTCTCCGGGGATATGTTAAGGTTGGTGCAAAAGTAATTACGGTTTTTGCCATTACTTTTAAATGCCAAAAACTGCAATTACCTTTGCACCAACCTAATGTTAAAGTCTAACTCAAAATACTTCAAGCAAGAATATAAATTTAAATGTTCTGTTAAATAAAGTACATCGCAGTAGAAACATCTTTAATCACTGCTGACTCCAGGTGTTCAAATAATATTATTAGCTATTATATTTTTACATTATTTGTTTCTGCTTTATTCTGTATTTGCCCACAGACAGATTCTTTTTAAATGATTGCTAAAAGGCAACTGACATTTCCAGATTTACTTTCTACCAGCTAAGCAACACCAATGAGAAATATGCCTGTTTCTCAATATTTCTAATATAAGAGCAGACACACAGGCCACCAACTTAAGTCATGGATTTATTCCTGTGTTAAATCACGTCAGTAGGGTGAGCTCTGTTGCTTGCCCCTACCCACTAGGCTATGTACCATCCTTGGAGTCCAATACCCAGTCGTACCAAACCAAGAAAAAGCCGGGGAAAAAATGATGCTAAGTAGTATTATACACACAAAAACAATTACCCACTACTTAATCTTACAAGGAATAGATTCTAAATACTAACATAATCTGAAGTCTCCTTATAATCAAGTTGAGTTCAAGATAATATCATCAGAATCAAGAGATAATGACAGTGGGAAGGAATTAGTTAAGCATGCCATCAGTCATAATTTAAAGAAATGAAAGGGCAAAAGAAGTTTCCTAGTGCAATAAGGAGCCCAGAGTTTTCCAAATAGATATGTAGGTGCTTTCTCCTGCAGGAAGACCTCTGCCTTGACACTTCTGGGTTTTCAGCTCTTCCTTTCATAGCCCCCATTGCTATGGACTTAGATTGGAATGAATGAGAAATTAGTCAAAGATGAATCTCTGCGAAACATCAACATTTAAGTCAGGTTCATTAAAAATAAAATAAGGAGAAGAGGATGAAAAACATTAGAAACATGGAAGAAAAGCTGGGATTGTGTGAGATCATGGAAATCACAGTAGATAGACTTTGGAGAAGTAGGTCACAATACAACACAATTTAAGGTAGTTCAGTTAAAAATGGTGACTGCTGACTTTGATGACAGATATTTCTCTGGAAACATCAACTTCTGGTTGAACTTAGATTGTAATGTAAGAAAATGATAGGACATAAGAATGCAGCAAAAACTAGTTCCAAAAATATGTTTCATGAACTTTCATTTTTAAAAAATCACTAAGGTTAAGTAAAATTTTTCTTTGGGGCAAAGGTGCCAGTAAATTCAAACAGGTTATAAACTGAAGAAATGCAAGAAGTGACTGAGGGTCTGGGCTTTCAAGGGCATATTGTAAGAAACTTTCTTGAGAAGAAAATGAAATTAGTAATAAATAAATATAGCAAGAAAGGAGGAAATAAAAGGGAGAAAATAATGGCTATACATATTAAAAGTTTATATGAGGATTAGAATTGGAGATAATTTACTCCTAGTCATTTCATTTTTTATGGAATTGAAATTAATGTAATATTACAAACATGAGTGGCAGGAGGTATATAGGGGGTTGATCATGATAAAAACTTATTATTGAAAATCATAAAAGGTAAACACATACACATCTAGCATTGAGATTAAAGTTAAAGAGAGAAGTTATGAACAAGCAGTGATTACAAGTATATTGCTTACAATATACCTTAGAAACGTTCTACAAAGTATAGAAACCCATGACATAGTATAAGATTCTTACAGAGTTGGGATTGTAGGTTTCTGTGTTAGAAAGATTGCTAATTTGAAGAACACAAAAGTAATTTAGTTGATAAACTGTAGTGTTTAGAATTGTATATAATTCTTTTTTTATATAATTGAATTGTATATAATTATTTTTTTATATAATTTATTTATTTTACTTTAGGGGCATATTATATCTGGCATTGTATATAATTCTTAAAAATCTATTAAGGATATCTCAATTTGAGGATTAGAATAAAAAAATTAGAACCAGTGTCAGCCCATATACTAGTACTCTCCCTATAAAAAGTGATGATTATTTTTTCTTTGAAAAATAGACAGTGTTCAGCCTACTTTATTGAATTTCATTATTTGCACACTGTTTATCCAAACATATTTGAAGTATCCCAATGAAGCACTTATATTCCTGACAGAGCCTGAGAGCTTTGAAGAGCTGGACATTGGCTTTCAACCCCAGGACTGATACTTGCCAAGGATGGGAGTGTCTGTGAATTTCCACAAGGTAGCTTTATATTCCCTCTACCTAACAGGGTAGGATGGCATACTGAACAGTTGACAAGCAAAAAATGTGTACCATTAGCGAACTCAAAATTGAAAGTGCTAATTTGTCAAGAGAATGTGTTTGATAAATCGTCTGAAGCTATTTGGTGGGATGGACAGGGCCGGAGAGTGGACAGAAAGCTCAGTATGTATAGTAGCCTGTTTCACACATAATGAATAATTCATACATAATGAATAATAGGTGAATTCATACATAAGAGATGAATTCATACATAATGAATAATTTAGTAGTTAAGAATTTCCATTCTGAGTGGTTTGGGTAAGTGACCATTTCTTACAGGTTCAAGGGATAAGTCAATGGCTTCTGAAAGGTCCTCCCATCGTATGTATGTATAAGAATATTTGGAAACTGCTTGTGAGGGATGATATCCAAGATCATCCAGACTTAGGTTGGTTCCCAAGAGGCTGGAGACAGAAGTGTATCTGTGAGATAGATAGAAGATGTCTAGAAATGAAGAGTTATTTCTAACCTCTCTTGTGCCCTCATTCATAGAAGCCCTATTGTTTATACTAAAGGATTCCAGTTTCAAGCACTTGTTCTGCCACTAAGTAATATTGTGGATATTGGTGGATCTTTTTTCTCCTCTTGGTTTGAAGCTCTAGCGGAGAAATACAGGGTTTATGCAAAAGCTCAATAAATCTTTGGCAGCTCTAACTTCTTTAACTGTGACTATATTGTCTTGTCTTCTGATCCTTGCAGCTGGTAAGATAGCTGCTGTATCATAAGGCACAAAATTAGAAATCCATGCCTAGAATATTGGGAAAGTGTCAGGAAGTGAGAAGAGATCCTATGGCTATGCAGGGACTCTTCTAAACTGCAGCAGGGTAGAAACCCGCCAGAACATAGTGGGTTGTTTTCAATATCTGCACGTTACCCAGGTTCCAGGAATCTTCCCTTGTTTACACTTCCCTGAAAGGAAAGAAAGAATGCCCTTCTCTGTGATTTATCATTCTTGGAAATGGCCTAGAAGGTTCTGCAGAAGACATTATCCCCCTCTTAAAAGCTCTTTCTGGTCTCACATACTGAGGATTCTTTATCTTAAAAAGTTTCTTTTATTTTGGATTAAGTCCCTTCTATACTCCAGGGTCACTCAGATGCCTTGATGCTGGTTCCCTGCCCACTTTGAAACACCCTGATAACTCTTTCACGGATCTCTTTGGTCTTAACTCCATATACCACAGGGTTAAGAGCAGGTGGGAAAAGCAGATAAACATTTGCCAAAAGAATGTGAATATGGAGTGGAACATGATGGCCAAAGCGGTGTGTAAAAAAGGAGAAGAGGGCTGGTGTGTAAGAGATGAGGATGACACACACATGGGAACCACAGGTCCCTAGGGCCTTGGACCGAGCTTCATGGGATGAGAGGCGACAAACTGCTTGTGCAATGAGGGAATAGGAAAGACCAATGCAGAACAAGTCCACCCCAATGACCAACAGTGCAGCTGTCAGCCCATACACACAGTTAGGCCTGGTGTCTCCACAGGCCAGCTTCACCACAGCCATGTGCTCACAGTATGTGTGTGGGATCACATGGCTTTGGCAGAAGTTTAAACGCCCAATGAGAAAAGGACATGGGAGCATGAGCAGGGACCCTCGCGCCACAGCTACCACCCCTATGCGGGCAATGATGGTGTCAGTGAGGATTGTGGCATAGCGGAGTGGGTGGCAGATGGCCACGTAACGATCAAAGGCCATGGCCAGCAGCACAGTGGACTCCATCATGCAGAAGGCATGAATGAAGAACATCTGTGCCAGGCAGCCAGAGGCAGATATATGTCCGGCTCCACACCAGAGGATGGCCAGTAGCTTGGGAACGGTGGAGACAGAAGCAGCCAAGTCTATGGTTGAGAGCATGCACAGAAAAAGATACACAGGCTTGTGCAAGACTGGTTCAGTGGCAACAACAACTAGGATAGTTATGTTGCCCACAATTGTGGCTGTGCCTAAGCAGCATACGGGGAGTGAGAGCCACAGGTGAAATTGTTCCAGACCTGGGATGCCCAGGAGGAAGAAGACAGAAGGGTCGACGTCAGTATGATTAGGAGATTCCATGTTGTGCCCAAAAGTGTGGGACATTCTCTATGGTCAGAAACCTCCACATGGTATCACATTACCTGGAGGAACAAGATAGAAGAGAGATAGGAATGAGACTACAGTAACACCTACTAGCTATATCACGTTTAGAAAGCTTCATCTAAAATAGCAATACTAATCATATCTATTCCCCACAGGTAAGAGAATTATGTGGGTAAATATTTCTAAAGATTTCCAAAGACCTTTGAATATACCTGATATATAATGCTTATTAAATACAATGAATGTGAGAAAGGGCTCAAATAAGCCTTCAGACAAACTAGAATTTTCTTCTAGCCAAGGCTATAGGAATATACTTGAATACATACTCTCTCTCTCTCTCTCTCTCTCTCTCTCCCTCTCTTATGGAGTATAAGAAAAGATTAGGTGTGACTATCTGTTTAGTGACACAAACAACAAACACAGTACACTGGGTAATCTTGGACATTTTTTTTTCTTGTCCTTTAAGTTGGAATAGGTTCTAATTTGGGACCCTGTGCTCAGTAATTATTTTTGAACTTAATATTACCCTAGTTGCTTCCAGTCTTTTTACTAAGCTATAAATATATTTTCACATATATCCGCTCAATCTTCTTCTGAAATTTTATAAGATACTTCAGCTATCCTTTCCCCAAAATGTGGAAGGTAACTCTTTTGGACTTCATTCTATTTCTGAAACTGAAAATTCCAAGCTTTTTCAGCCCACTTCTTGGTCAATCCTTTATTCACATTCCATCTGCAGTACCTGGTGATTTCTAAGACAGGGCATAGTCAAATCCTTCTCAATGTTACCATTCCACAGTGGCAAGAAGTGATTTTACAAGAGTACTTTGACTTTACCTGGCAGTGATGACTAATGTCTTTTTATGGAAGAACAAAAAAAAAAAAAGTATGCTATTCTCTAATTTACCTGACCTTTCCAGTACCCCAGCCCCTAAGGAGAAACAATCCACAGCAAGTGGTACTTAAGCTACAAGGAATTATGCAGAGTATGTGGGTTCATGGTGATGGGAATAAACAGAGGAGCAATCATTGGGATAAAAGTTGAGAAATCATTTTAGCTAAAAGTTTTCAAGATGGATATGAGAACTTTACTGCCTGGAAGTTTATATCCATGTGTCCAACCACAGATATTTAACATTTGTCTCACATATAACTAGCCTTATTTTTAAAGCTGGAGATACTGTGATGATCAATACAAAGAAGCCAGGAAATGTGGGGAGTTGGAATATAGTTATCAAAGGAGAATCAACTCTTTGCCATATCCTTCTCTGTCTGGGTGTGTACATGTTAGGTGGGAGGAGAGTTAAACTCTCCTGTTTCTTAACAGACCAGCTACTCTGCATAGTTAGTCACTGAGAACATACATTTGAAGAGGCCTCTCCATTCTTTAACCACACAGATGTTCCTATTTTGGCATGTAAATGGATTTAAAAGGCTAAACCACAGCAGAAAGCCCAAGTATGTTGGTGAACAAGATCAACTATTGTTTTTTTCTTTTCAGAGACTTAGGAACTAACTGAAGAAGAGGAGCTTGGTGACAGTGTTAATCTGATCACAGCTCAGAGTCAATGAATGATACAAGTTCCAGGAAATAGAGGGTTAAACTCCTCAAAACGGGGGTGTGCATGATGGGTCTTGCATACACTGCTCTGTGAACTTATTCTTCGGAAGGCAGAGGCAGCAAAGATATAAGATTCCAATCAATTTCAGCTAGAGGCTTATCTTTCCCAGAGAGAAATACATTAAGGGGAAACTCAGGATCTGATCAAACGTGTGACCATTACTGATACGGTTTGCACTTTCCAGACCTCCACCTAATATTCAGGTAAGAATGTATGCCAGATCGCATGATTGCCTTCATGTATTCTTTGAAGAGGCAGGCTATTTCAGAGGTATAAAATCTTGGGGATTTTAAAGCAGCAAAGCGTAGTGGTTAAAATAAATGTAGGC
Organism: Cebus imitator; assembly: GCF_001604975.1. Classification (NCBI taxonomy): domain Eukaryota; kingdom Metazoa; phylum Chordata; class Mammalia; order Primates; family Cebidae; genus Cebus; species Cebus imitator. Next base: position 1,739,150 of record NW_016107685.1, read on the forward strand.
ATTGGAACCCACAAAACTGAGAACCAATCTTTGTGTTTACCTCATATTCAGTGTTGCTTTGAATGAGTCAATTTTCCTCTAGAACCTTACAGTTTTCTAATAAGCAAAAAGGAAATAACACTTTACAAGCTGGTGAGAATCTAAATAAAGGTACCTACTACAATGTGTGGTCAACAGAAGGTGCTGAACAAGTGTCATTTATTATCATTACTTTCATTTTAATAGGAAAATATCTTATATCCAATGCCAAATCTTCACTACAATTTTCTTAACCAGCTAGAATCTTGTCTTAACATACATGTTTATATGAGTAACTAGTTTACATTCAATCTCGTTTGCTCCATTATAGGGAAACCTTGTTGATAAACTATAAACACAAGTTCTTCATAATTTTTTTCTGTGTGCCTTCTAGAGCTATGTAACAATCATTTGGAAAACAGCTTTTCTGATTGCTTTCAGCGAAATCGAATGCACTCAGCTATGGTTTATATGGCATAAATTTGATTTACCAGTGAATGTGGTCTCTGCTCAACTGACGGCTCAACACAGATAATGGACGTGAACTCAGAATACAGAAGTAGAGGGGCCCCGCTCACTGTATCACCCCAACTCTTTAGTTTATGCCAGTTCTCCTACAGTTTTCCGTCTTCTTACAAATTCGCTTACTCATAGCCAGGAGGCTTAAGTTGATCATTTTTTGAGGTTCCTTTTGCATTTTGGGTATCTGACTCTATGCTTTATGACTTTTTTCCCTTGAAGAAATTGAACTGAGCACAGATGACCACATATTGCTTGATTAGATTCACTCCTCATTTAATTGATGAGAGTGAACATTACTGGCAGTTCCTCTTGGCTCCTCTAGTCTTTTCTATTTGAGGAACCCCCAACCTTTGCACATATCAATCCTTCACACAGCCATGTGCTCTTACCCATTCCCTCACTTCAACACTATCCCATCCAACTTGCAGATCTGTGGCCTCACATCTTTCCTTATATGAAATATTCCGTGACATCGATAAACTTTTGCGACCATTCTCACTCATACCTCAGTTTGAACTCGTCCTCTGACCTAATCACAAACTTGATGCTTATTGTGACATTAAAGCCAATATCTTCAGTAAGATAAAAACTCTAACATCACAACTAGGGGAAGGCCTAGGGTTGGAAAAAGTTTTCCATGCCCTGAAACTGTACCGGAAACCAAAGGCTGTAAACCTGTCTGCACAAGAGCATAGCTACACTTGGGCTGCCTCTGCCTGATGTCAGAATACGAGAGGGGGAAAGCTCAAGGAAATCTAAGCTTCTGCTGATTCCCTCTGCCTAGTTTCATGGTGTTCATTTTTATAGTGTCCGTCCATCTCACTAGGCACACAAATTCCCCCTTCCCTGCTCCATGAGAAATGATTTCTTGTTAGTAATTTCAGGAATATTATAGTAAGTGCCATAAACTTTCTTCACAATGCCTCATACATCTTCCATCTGGTTAACATATCACTTGCTTCTTCCTTTCCAGGCAGTTCCCCACTGTGTTCCCCTTTCCAACTACTCAGCCTAATGCCAAACTATAATTCCTGTTTCAGGATGCCTGCTAACTAAAATTCCAAATCAGACTCTACAGAGGTGTTACTCAGGATAATTTCCATTCCTGATCTTTAAATCTTATTCTCCATACTTTCAAGCAACTTTTCCATAACCAGTTTGCACAGAAAAACTTCTCTTGAGGGCTAAGAAATGCCTTTTTCAGAGTCTTTTCCTAGCCAAACTCACATGATTCCAGGAAAGCAGAAAAGAGAAGGCACCACAGCGTAGAAGCATCCTCAGAAGACTGCAAGAACATTACAAGTCTCTGCTCGCCCTCAACTATCTGAAATATATTTCACAGCCCCCTGGGAGTGTGGTGGCTTGCACTGAGTTTAAGGCTAAAGCCACCTAGGGAGCCTCTATGTTCCCTAGGAAACTGTGCATTCACACTCTGCTCCTCTGAATGCAGTCCAGATCAGAATGTAAAGATGATGCTAGAGGCTTTTGTTAAAGATTCAGGAAGATGTATTTGTAGTCTGTTCCCTAGAAACTCTTTTCCTGTTGTTTTGGTTTGGTTTTAACTCCCCGCATACCAGTATTGGCATTATTTCCATAAGGGTGCCTAAAATTTTAGAGTCATTGAGGATAGAAATACCGTGGTTACTTGAAGGCAACTCCACCAACCAAAGGATTCCAGGACATGATTTCTTTTCCTTCCACTCTTTTCTAGGATTATCTCTGGGCCATTCTGCTTTGCTTACTTTTTCTTAAGGCTCTAATATTATAGAGAATTTACTGCACATGTTCCCAGACTTGCTGACCAGCTTTGTGAAATGCTCTGTTGATTTTTCCATATTACCTGTGAATGACGCAGCAAGATGGTAATGAAACTCAGTAGGATATTGTACCCATATGTGATATCTAGGAGACGTGACTTCTTTTTTTTTTTTTTTTTTTTTTTTTTGAGAGGGAGTTTCGCTTTTGTTACCCAGGCTGGAGTGCAATGGCGCGATCACGGCTCACCGCAACCTCTGCCTCCTGGGTTCAGGCAATTTTCCTGCCTCAGCCTCCTGAGTCACTGGGATTACAGGCACGCACCACCATGCCCAGCTAATTTTTTGTATTTTTAGTAGAGATGGGGTTTCACCATGTTGACCAGGATGGTCTCGATCTCTTGACCTCGTGATCCACCCACCTCGGCCTCCCAAAGTGCTGAGATTACAGGCTTGAGCCACCGCGCCCGGCCAAACGTGACTTCTTAAAGGCAATTTTTTTACCATGTAAAATAATTATCTTATGAACTGAGCACACCAGAGAAGACATGCATGAAGCATTACCAGACCTACATCTTTTGGTGGCCTTTGTTGAAAACCTGTCCATTGCTCTGATTTCAGTAAACTGTATTGTTAGAGAGTTCCTTTGCATTAAACCTACAACCTAATTTTTCTAATGACTGACTTACCATTGGTACCAGTACTCTAATATTCAAATAATTTATTTGGTACAGCCTTACCACTACTGTAATTTATTCCACCATGCATCCCAGGCCTTTTTCAAGTTACAAATGAGTGTCTTAATCCTCTCAGAAAAGCAGCTCCTGCCGTTATCTGGATCCCACATTATGCAGGGAGAGTTTGGAGAATTGTCAATGTAGAACTGTAGTCTTTTTTTTCAGAGTTGGACTCCTAATCAGTTTTACTTAAGTTGGTCTCCTTATGATCATTCCAAAAGCTCCCCTGATTATTTTCTCCTCCAGCCACACCATATCTAAAGGGATCTGTCTTTACCAGGAACAGTGCCCACACCCAGACTGGATCTGTATTCTGGTGGTCATACTTTGATCTTAGCTCCTGAGAGACTCTCGAAGCCAGTGGTTTGACAATGTTCTTGTACTTTAAAATTATTTACTGCTCTTGTTAAACACAGATTGCTAGTCCACATCACCAGAGTTTCTAATTCTGTGAGTTTGGAGCAAGACCTCAAAATTTCCTTTACTAACAAGTTTCCAATTAAAGGGAATGCTGTTGGTCAAGGGATCATACTTTAAAGAAATGAGGAGGAAAATAAAATCAGAGACAGAATTAAAATAGAATAAGTAATAGTTATCATTAGGACTAGGTCACTAAGAAAAATCATAGTAAGCAAAACTAAGTAACCCCTCCCAGCTTAGCCCAACTAACTGCAGCTGCAAACTTATCTCACAGCCCACATTCCAGGTTCTAACAAGGCCTGTATTTAGAGAAGATAGAAGTAAAGCAGACCTAGTACAACCCCCTCTCTACTTAGATAAGAGCACCAGAGCATATCTTTAGGTCTGCAGACTGCACACACTTCTGCAATTCCTGTTTTGCTGGTCTCCTTGGGTGTCTTCCTCAACGTTATAACCTCCTACCTCAGCTGCAAGGTTATAAAGTCCAATAACCACTAAGCCCAAGATTGCAAAACTTGATTAACTGTCTTTGTCCAAAGCTTGTTTCTGGCCTTGTTTTCCTGCCTCGTTTTCCTGCCTCAAGTTGTATAAAAGCAATATGTTCTCTTTGTTCAGGCCTGGCGGCCCTTACGGGCAGTGAGGCCACCGTCAGCTGGAGCTCCAATAAAGAGATTCTCTTATGTTTCTCAGTGTCTCTGCTTTCAGCTCAAATTTCTACAACAGAACCACTATACTAAAAAAACAAATTTTTAAAAAAGTTTTTTGATTGGGTTTTTCTCTCCAAACTGCTATATGGTCTGCATTCTTCGAGAATTCTACTAAACAATGTGGATTAATAAGTCCTCTTAAAATCTAGAACAGAACAGGCTTGCAGCAACTTTCCTTTCATAGAATCTTGCCCTGAAAATTTTTATCTTTCTAGAGCTAAAGATGCCTTCTAGAAGCTTTCAACCCACCCCAATCTAATTAATTTAAAAAGAAATGAAAATAAAAAGGAAGAAAAAAATCTTTGGGAATTTCTTTGTTCATCACACAAAACAAGCCTACCTCTCAACAACTTCTGTGAAATTTTGTGGTCAATGCAGTCCATGGAGAATATAATAGTCCTGTAGGATGTCAACTTGCATAACTGTATTTCCTGGAATTCACTTTCTGCTATCTTTTCAGGTAAGTGGGCTACTAGAAATAATCTCTTATGAGACTTAAGTTGGAAGAAAAATAACAGCCATTGTATTGCACACACACCACTCTCAGTTATTTAAACACGAATACAGGTGTTGCTGTAAAGTTATTGCAGAGATGCACTAGAATACCCTAATCGGTTGGCTTTAATTAGGCGAATTATCTGGGGTGGGCCTGACTTAATCAGTTAGAATGCCTTAAAAGAGGGCTTACACCTTCCTTGGAAAAAAATAAAAAGGCTCATGCCTCTAGAAACCAGCCTCATCCCATGCCTGGGTAGATTCCAGCATGCTTGCAATCTTTACTTTCTGACTGCCTACTCCCTGAACTTTGGACTTTGCCTAGACAGTCTATACAATTATGTAAGCCAATACTTTGAACGTGTATGTTCATGTATATATCTCCCCTAATGGTTTTGTGTTTGACTAATAAAGAAACCAATGTGTGTTCTCAATTTATTTTACTATGCCGTTATTGTATTCTACAAAGAATTTGGGGTGTTTGCAATAACCACTAGAAAGATCCAAATCAGACACTGCAAAAATGAAAGTATAATGTGATGTTACTACAAAAGCCAAATGAAAATAGGTATGTAATCTTACATTAACTATATTACTTTTTTAGAAAATATGAGACACAAGTAGATGAGATATTGGTGAACTAAAAATTAGAATGTATAAGTTGTAAAGAGTCAGAAGCATTTTCAAATGCTTCTAAAGTAAGAATAAAAAGGAGTACCCAATCCCCCTTCTCCTTCCATATTGAGTATTGTACTAAAGGTCACAGCCATGCAACAAGAAGAAAATATAATTTAAAAAAATAGGAAGCATGAGTGCTATTACAATTTGCATAGAAAGTATAAGAGAATCTACAGAGAGTTTGTTAGTCGATATAGATTTCAACGAGATTGATAGATACAAGATCAAAATAAAGAGATAAGCAAAAATTATGAAAAAGTATGGAATATTTCATTAATATAAAATGCATAATTAAAGAGAATACCACATCATAAACCTGGATAAAAGACTCAATACCATGAAGATATCTAATCTTTTCAAATGAATCTATACATTAGATAGAACTCTAATTAAAATAGTGAGAGGAAATCTTTAGAACTCAACAAATAATAAAATTAATATGAAAAAATAAAACTCTAAAAATAACCAAGTCTGAAGCACAAGATGGGGAGCCTTGCCCTATTATACTTACAAATTATTTTAAAATGTAGAAGTTTGTGTCAAACTTTTACTAGAATAACACTGGGATAAAAAGAATGAAAAGCCCAGAAACAGATTCCTAATTTTTTAACATATATGACATTACTAATTAGAAAGGATAGAATGTACTAATCAGTATTTGAAGTTAGATATTAATATACTTAATTATGTAATGAAATGTGACCATGTAATGAGCTATAAAAACATAAATTCCAGACGAATTGAAAATAAATTCTTAATTTTATATTTATGTTATATAAAAATCCTTATTTTGCAGGAATAGAGTATTGAACACAGAAAAATTAAGACAAAATGTAGCAATCACAAATGAAGCAATTGATATACTCCTTTTTATAATTTATGTTTGTATAAAATGAAACAATAGCATTTGAGGTAAATAGGTTAGAAGAAAATTAGTGGAATATATATGTGACAGGGTATTTATAATACAAACATGCAATAAAAATAACCTCAAATCAATGTCTAAGAAGAGTAACAGTACATAAGGAAATTAGGCAAAAATACATAAAAGAAAGTTCATTTAATTAGCTAATATGGATAGCAGGAAAATACAATTGCACGCAATAGTGAGATGCCATTTCGCATGTATCAGATTACCAAAAATAAGCCATAAGAATTGCTATCAAGAATGTGGGAAGTGGGGAATTTCATATAGTGTATGGGTGTGTAAAATGACAGTAATATTTTGAAAAGAAATATAAAAATATGTAGTAAAGGTGAGAGTATATATAACCTCAAGTAAAGAAACTTTTATTTGTATACACTGTATTGTAAGATATTTCATCATTGTAATATAAAATTGACAAAGATTTTTTACTTTAACAAACTTTAGAGCAAATGGAAAAAAGTCCCATAACATCATTATTATATCATTACATGAAAACTGAAAAGAACAAAATTTCTTCTTTTCCTCTGAGAACTGCCTTGGGACCATGTTGCCCTTTGAGTAAGAGGCCCAGTGGGTTACTCTAATGAACCACTTCTTTCATTGTTCCTCTGTCCTTGATCTCTGGAGAGTCATGGCTGTGCCCAGATTACTTGGAAAATAAAATCACAGACTTCAAAAATCTCCATTATGTAGTATGAGATAGGCTTGGCCCACTGTAACAAGAAAGCTTGTGTGCTGGATCTCAGGAAAGAAACACAGAAGGGAGAGCCAGGGTAGACAAGGGGCTCCTTCTTAGGGGCTTTTTCTTCCTAGGTCAGCAAAGATAGTGTTCCATGTAACATGAGACGGGCAGATTTAAGTTGTGACTTGCAAATGGCAATGCTCTGGTAATCAGAAGAAAAGGACATGGTTGAAAGAATATAGTGTTCTAGGTAAGTTCTGATTTAAATAATTAAATAAATTAATACTGCCTCTCCTTTTAAAAATCAGATTGTTTTCTCTAAGCTCCTTCTATCAGGAGCTTTAACTAATTCTATCTACCTGGCATTTATTTCCTACAGCAACCCTCTATCCCAGACACCTGAAAGTACTGCCTCCCTTCTGAAAGGTGAGCAAGTTTACCGAAGATTTAAGGTGTGAATGAGTGTAAGATTCAAGAATCTAGGACTTTAAAATAATGCAAACACATTATCAAGCATGACAAGGTGGAGTTGGTTTACAAATTCTGGCTCACAGTGTGTATTTAATAAATACTAGTTAATGAGAAGAATCATTTAAAGAAAAGAAATTTAATGCTTAAGTGTTAGGCAGTGGAGCACAGATATGGGCAAAGCCATGATATTGGCAAGAGGAGGAAGGTGAGGATAAGATTGAGCTGAATATGAGTTTGTTAAGAAAAGAGGAATGTGATGTGAAAATAATTCTAGGCAAAAGAAGCTGTCAATCACAAGTTCACCTCTGATCTTGTTTCCAGGACTCCATGTGTTTGACAGCAAGGTCACACTGAATTCCTCACCATTCCTTAAATATGCCTACATTTTCCGATGTTGTCTTTTCCCCACTTACTGTTTTCTCTATTCAGAATTCTTTCTCCCAACCTCTCTATCTGACTAACTCTTGTCGTTTTTTCAGGCTATGATAAATCATACTTTCTTAAAATTTTCTTTGTCTCCTCTTCAAGGAAGAGTCCCTTCAAACTCCATAAATTATTTTACATCTCAGTTATAACATTTATTGAGTTGAGTTGTGACTGTCTGTTCATATTAAGGTAACCTACTGGACAAAGAATAATGAAGGAAGACGAGAAGCAAAGGGCCAGAAAGAACAAAGAAGAAGAGAAGAACTGAGTTTTGAGCACCCTGGAATCTACAGTTTCTGACTCAGCTCTTGAGCTGGTCATTCAAAACATGGTTATGCAGGGAAAGGCCCCCACAAGCTCTGAAAAGAGTTTGTTTCTAGGGTCCAGTTCTATACATTCAGATTCAGTCCTTGGCACCTACATATCAGTAAGTTTTAAACTCTTCAGGTGTTTCAAAGATGCTGTCAGAACTTTGAATTACTTTTTGATTCCATCGAGTATAAAGGCATTTGTTTTTTAAAAAGATTGTTTTAAAAGCTGAAATGTTGTTTAATGTGACTAAAATAGAAGTTTAAGATGAAATAGTATCTTCATAGACCCACATAAAAATAGAATAAGTCATGGGAAGATCTGTGGGAAGACGGAATAGCAAGGACAGGTATCTTGAGGCAGGGACAAACTTATGCATAAAGAGGAGAAAAATGACCAAGAATAAAGTGAGCAAGTGGGAGAGTATAGAAGATGAAGTTGAAGAGGTGAGCTGAATCCAGGACATTCCTCGTACATCATGAGGATCATGAGTATTTATGATCGGAGTATGTCACAGTGCCTTGCACATCATGGCACAGATTTTTTATTTTGTTCTTTATATAACAGGAAGCCATTATGATGATATGATGATAAACTGTTATGATATCATGCTACTTATATTTTTTAAGATTTTAAAGATAACATGGCTGCTTTATGAACAATAAGCAGTACGTGGGCAAGAGAGAAGCAGAACAATCAGTAAAGAGTTCTATCAGTTGTCCAAGTAAAAACTAAGGATGTCCTGGCTAGAGTGAGGATTGAGTAAGAGACTATGGTCTATAATTCTTCTGTCTCGGTAATGGTGCATCCAATCTCTTTATTTATATTATCATTCACATTCTGTCTTTATGTCTTGTTAGCTTCAGAATCAATAAAGAAATTAGTCAATACCTCATCAATTAATATCTTGTCTGAAGGCTTAGACTAAACCTAGTCCAGTTGCTCTGTGAATGAAAATCAGTTTTAAGTATGTGGAAGAATCTGGCACTGAAATTCCATATAATCATTTGTGGCAACTTTAACAAATGCATTAATTTTATAGATACTGAATTTTATAATTATATTTTTATATGTTTTATTTTTGTGAGTACATAGTAGGTATATATATGGGTTACATGAGATATTTTGATGCAGGTATACAATGTGTAATAATCACATGATGTCAAATAGGTTATCCATCACCCCAAGTATTTATCCTTGGAGTTTCAAAGCAATCAAATTACACTGTTTTAGTTATTTTAAAACATACAATTAAATTGTTTTTTTTTTTACTATAGCCACAGTGTTGTGCAAGCAAGTTCTAGGTCTTATATATTCTTCCTATTTTTGTACCCATTAACCATACCTTTCCTTCCCAACTACGCTTCCCACCCTCAAATAACCATACTTCTTCTTTCTATCTCCATAAGTTCAATTGTTTTAATTTTTAGCTTCCACAGGTAAGTGGGAACATGCAATGTTAGTATTTCTCTGTCTGACTTATTTCACTTAACATGATAACCTCCAGCTCCATATATATTGTTGCTAATGACTGGATCTCATTCTTTTTTATGGCTCAGTAATACTCCACTCTATATGCACCACATTTTCTTTATCTGTTCATCTGCTGATAGACACTTGAGTTGCTTCCAAATCTTAGCTGTTGTGAATAGTGCTACAATAAACATGGGAATGCAGATATTTTTCATATTTTGTCCCCTCAAATCCAGAAAGCCCCAAGGGGAGAGAAGGAATCACCACCTAAACGTGGATCTCTAAAAGAGAGGCAAAACATGAAATCAAAGGAACTCAGTTCTTCCAACAGCTCAGCACTCCTGGAACAAGGTGGGGAGAAGTATATTTCCTCCATTTTTATATATTTTTGAAGCTTCCCAAGGAGAAAATTACAGCCCTTCTATCAAGTTTTTCCATCTTTCTATCAAAGGTAAAATTTTATCCTATTTAGTCAGACTTCTTAAAATGTGGAATTGCTGAACTGGAAAAGGTAAGAATAAATGTTCACTACAATATCATTTATAAAGAAAAGAAGCCAAAGCCCCATAATAAAATTATTGTGAAAGCAATATAGGTGCTTAGAGATAGACTTGAAAGGAGATTGTGAATTTCATGATCCCAAAGATGCATTCTGCCATCTTTCTCTAGGCTCCATCTCAGCAAGTCTTTAGAACCCAAACCCAGTAAAAACAACGCACCAGCCATGTCTCATTGACAGGTGTCTAAACTTTTTTTTAACAACCACCAACTATTTTCTACCATGCTAATCCTCAACCATTCCAGCTTCGTGACCTTCACGCTGATGGGCATACCTGGCTTAGAGTCACAGCACTTGTGGTTATCTGTTCCTTTCTTCTCCATGTTTTTGACTATCCTCATTGGCAATGGTTCTATCCTTTTCCTGGTGGCCACAGAGCCCACACTTCATTCACAAATGTACCTGCTTCTGGCCCTACTGATGGTGGCTGACCTCATATCCACTCTGGCTATGGTGCCCAAGCTCCTCTGCCTCTTCTGGTTCAATGATGGGGACATAGCTGCCAATGCCTGTTTCACTCAGATGTTTTTCATCCATGGATCATCTGTGACACGATCAGCCCTCCTTGTTTCAATGGCTTTCAACCGCTTTGTTGCCATATGTGAGCCCTTACGCTACAACATAATTCTGAGCCATTCTTTAATTGGACGCCTGGGACTGCTGGCTCTTGCCAAGGGTGTGATCCTTGTCTTGCCCATGCCTCTTCTACTTCAAAGTTTAACCTTCTGCCACATGGCCATTCCTCATACCTACTGTGATCACATGGCTGTGGTGAAGATGGCCTGTAACCACACCAGGCCCAATTACATCTATGGGCTCTTTGTGATCCTGCTTGTTGTGGGACTTGATCTGCTACTCATTGGCTTCTCTTACGTCCTTATCCTTCAGGCTGTAGTACGCCTCAGCTCTCGAGATGCCACCTGCAAAGCCCTCAACACCTGCTCAGCACACCTCTTTGTCATCCTTGCCACTTATGTGCCTGCACTCTTTTCCTCTATTACCCACCGCATCGGTCACAATATCCCACCTCATACACATGTTCTCCTTGCCAATCTCTACCTTCTCCTGCCCTCAATGCTTAACCCCATCATCTATGGTATAAAAATGAAGGAAATACGGGGCAAGGTGACCAAATGCCTGTGCAGAGGAATTGCACAGAATGTGAGTCCCAGCAATAAACCTGCAAGTAAATGAATAATAAGGTTAATTGATAATGCTTTTGCTCAACCATCCAATACCCAGTTGCATCTCTGTATCAGTTGTGGAAAAAATAAACCATGAATAAGTGATTTTATTTTTATTTTTCTTTTTTTTGGGGGGGGCAGGTGGAGTTTACAAGAAGGACCAGTATGTTTGTACTTTCATTGAGTTATGGAGTACAGAAAGGAGTGTCTAAGCTATCTCTTCATATACCTGTTTACCAGGGACACTCTGATGGCATGGGTCTCCTGATGACATTCACATCTGTGTTCAGGTTTATCAACTACATACAATATTGCTCTTCAATGATTCAAGTCCATGTTTTCTTGCCTTGATGGAGACTTTAGATTTGCTTCAGTTTTCTTTCTATTTTCTATTTCTCAAATTACCTGTGTTTGTTTCTAACTAGTACCTTTTGCTGAAAGGAATGTGGTATACTTATTATCTTAGTACACCACCTTAACATGTAATAACTCTTCAGGCAATTGCTCTTTTCATCAAGAATATTTTAAATGAAATAACAATGTGATATGTTCACAGTACTGACCAGATGATAGTGATGATAGGGATGTGATGACAACAATGAAGGAATTTGAGGATGATACATGTAGACTGAATTCAGGGACTGCTGAGATACGTATTTCAAAAAGTTTTATTGCAAAGGAAAACATGTATTTGTATACCTGATTCAAAAGACTTCAATGACCAGGAACTTCATCTTTAAAAAACCATATGTGAACATGAAGCCACCTGTTCTTGAAGTGATATTCCACAGTGACTCAAGTCATGTACAAAGACTAACATAATGTTTTGATGAAGCATTGCTTTGTTGATATGTATTGAATCATTGTAATGAGTGAAATTTCTATCTAATCATTTAAATACATAGTTATCATTGGATCAATTGTACAACATAATAAGACAAATACAGATATTTAATCAGATAAATACAGGTATTTAATCAGATAAAAGTTAAAATTAATAAACATTAAATTGAAACTGTGGAATACAAGAACTACTGAGACATAGTATTATCACAGCTTTAGCACAATCTAAACATATGTGATTACTGAGTTTAGAATCAGGAGAAAGGACCCAGTATTTCTAAACTCCTTTTCAATATAAATCACTGAGTTTGAGATTCTTCAAAAGATATTGACATGGAGAATAAGTGTCATATATACTCTTTATCTGTAGCCATGACTTCTAAGGAATTCTTACCCCCTCTCTACTGTGGTGAGCTAAACAATCTATAAATTCTAAGAACGTCTTTAATTCCTGTGATCTAGAACAGAAAGGGTGCTCTCTACTGATCACTCCTTTCTGTTGGGCTTCCCCAGTCTTGCCTAGGAAGATAAGTAGGATGATGCCTACAAGCAGGAAAACATCATATTATCTATATAAGAGAGTAACAAAATTGTAGCCAGCAAGTCCTGTTGTTAATTCTCTTAGACAAGAAATGGCCCAGTCTACTCTTAACTATGAAAGTGTTTCTATGGAGGCTGTGTTGGGAAAAGGTTGGCATAGGAGGAGGAAAAGAGGTAAAGCCAGAATACAGCTGGGCTCTGTGTCCCCACTCAAATCTCATGTCGAATTATAATTCCCAATATTGGGGGAGAGACCTGGTGGGAGGTGATCAGATCATTTCAGCAGATTTCCTCTTTGCTGTTCTTGTGATGAAGTTCTCATAAGATCTGGTTGTTTGAGAGTGTGTAGCACTTCCCCTTTTACTGTCTCTGTCTCTCTGCTCTGCCATGGTAAGACATGCTCGCTTTCCTTTCACCTTCTGCCATAATTGCAAGTGTTCTGAGGCCTCCTAGTCATGCTTTCTGTACAGTCTGCAGAACCATGAGCCAATTAAACCTCTTTTCTTCATATATTACCCAGTCTCAGATAGTCATTTATAGCAGTGGGAGAATGGAATAATATAGTCAGATCATTATTTTATGTTAGACTCTTTGTACCTTTTTGTTCTTCATAAGCCAGATCTCCCACTGAAGGTTGGAGACTGAGAGAGGATTTATGTCTAACACCTTCATGATTAGCATGGCAAAGTTCAGAGAAAACTAAAGAAATAAAGTGTTAAATAGTCTGCTCTCATTAAAATATAATCCCAATGATGAAGAAGAATTATAGCATTCAAATATTGGAAAGCAAGTGAAGATACTGGGTGATAGGAAACTCTAAGAAAATTCAGGGTAACTGCTAAGGTTGGGGTATTTCTGTCCTAGAAAAGGAACAAATAAAGCGTTCCACATTATCTTCCTCACATTCTATTAATTCCAGCAAAAATACCATCTCTTTAGGTGGCTCCATGATAGTTATTCTAGGTATTTATACATATAATATCTCATTGAATTATTTTAAATTTAACTCAACTTATATAATAATATCCATTTTGCAGATTAAGTTACAAAGGCTCAATTTCTTTACATAAGTTACACTTACTGGTAGTGAGTAGTTAGCCTGGACTCTAACCCTAATATATCTAATCATAAGACATCTTTCCATTCTGTTATGCTTATATTGTCTTTTTAAAGACAACTGAGAATATAAAATAAAAACGTTGTGGAGTGGCCGGGTGCTGTGGCTCATGCCTGTAATCCCAACACTTTGGGAGGCTGAGGTGGGTGGATCACAAGTTCAGGAGCTCGATATCACCCTGGCTAACACAGTTAAATCCCGTCTCCACTAAAAATACAAAACATTAGCTGGAATATATACCTACATGACTGTTGACTGGAGGCCTTAATTTCTTACCACATAAATCTCTCCATGAGGCTACTAGAGTATGCCCATGGAAGCTGATTTCCCCAAGAGTTAGTAAACCAGGAAGAGAGAAAAAGATTCAAAACGTTTTATGACCTAGCCTCTGTTACAATCTACTGTCACATCTGCCATTTTCTATTGACCATGCAGAATAACCCTGACACAATGTGTAACAGGACTAAAAAGGCCTTGTGTACCAGGAAACGTGAGTCACTGGGTGACATCATGGAATCTGGTTACCGAAGTGTCTGTGTTCAAATGTTTTATCTCTTCCAAGGCTCAATAATACACTAAAAGCTGTTTATCAAAAGGCAAGAAAGCCTCTGCTGCAGTTGGTATGGCCTTACTCCCAAATCCCATGATTCTTCATTGTGATACTCCTACTGGAACTTGACATTAGTTCCATCCTGCATCTTGTCCCACGACTGATACCCAATAACAGGTTTTCCAGATCATGTGGCCCAAGCAGCAGAGATGCTTGCACAATGGCCTGAGCCTGCTGCTCCCGGCCTCCAGTTAAAGTTACAGCCTCCTACATCACCCAGTATTTGAACTTAAGCAATATTTTTACATGTGGGATGTGTCACCCAGATTCTAAAGGATATTTTTAATCTCTGTGTTTCTTTCCTCATGGAGTTGGAGGAGAGTATGCAAAATATATCAATTTGACTTTTGCTTTTGAGGGGATATCTTGGTATTTCCCTGATCTCTGTACCCTGAAAAACTTTACTAAATTGGCAAGTTCTTGCATCTTCATAGGATTTGTCTCCTACCTCTGTAGTGCTTGTATTTGAGAAAGTCCTATAATAATATTTAGACAATATCGCTCATCTTGCCAACTATTCGACATGATATTGTCAACGTTATGGATCAGCGTGATATTTTGTGGGATGTCAAGAAGTCTAGATCTCTGTGGACTCTGTCATAATATAGGGCGGGAGAGTTAACATAGTCTTGAAACAGAACTATAAATGAATATTGCTTCTCCATGTGAATGCTGTTTGTGATTCACTTTTCTAATTCAATTTTCTAACTCACCCTTCCACTATAGGTGATAAAATCCTCTTCATATACTGCCATTACTTTATATACTACCATTACTGAGGCTGTCTGGTTCTTACAATTAGCTATTATTAGGAAAAATACATTATACAAGTCAATGACTACATCCTATGTACATCAGGCCTTAAGTATGCTGATCTATCTGTGATACCATATCCAGCACAATAGATGCAATCAGAGTTTCTATGTAAGTATAAAATAGTCCATAGTTATTCATCAGGATTCATCTACATTCTGCATGGACCAGAATTAAACAGATATGTGATAGGCACCACAACCTTGGCATCTTTCAAGTCTTTAATGATGACACTAAGTTTTAGCATTCTGTTTCTGAGAAGGTAAGTTAATTTTTGCTCATCTAGCCTTTATGTTCTAGCACTTTCAATCAAGCATCTTCAAAATCCAAACCCAAGGGTTGCCTTTGGCTCCTGCCAATACATGCCAGCTAGTTCTTGTAATTCTTTAGATATACAGCTCTTTTATTCTCTGATGAGATCTAGAGTGTACCTAGCTGCATTATGCAGTAATGAAGCCTTAGTTATAAGCCTGGCAGCCAGGAGAAGGGGAGGAAGCACCTTGTGAGTAAGTGCCTGTTGTCTTTTGGAGCATAAGTTTCTATAGCATCATCTAGTACAGAAGTAATAACAGACTGCTGCAGAGATCTCTGCATGTCTAGAAGGTCCAACAAACATTATTGAGTATAAGTCTTCAGAAGCCCCCATTTGGATAATAATGATTCTGTCCCAGTTTTCAAAATTCTAGCTTTTCTTTACCAACATATTGACCTACATGTAATAGAACCACTTTAGTTGAATGTTTAGACTTCACTGGACCCCTGTGAGTCTCCCAAGCAAGTCTTCAGCCTGCCATTGACTGTGTATGCCCTTCCACTATAGGTGATAAAAAGCCTCTTCATAAACTACCACCACTGAGGCTTTCTGGTTCTTACAATGAGCTATTATTAGTGGCTCTGAGACTCTCATCTTTCGAAACAACATCAAAATAAGTCACCAGTAATCAGTAAACTCTATTATTTTTGTAGGCAATTCTTCCTCCATATATTTCAAATGGATATATCATCGCACTTACCACCTTTACTTCCACTGGCGAAATAACAACTGAACTACCACCTCTTCTCAGGTACTATCGTGCCCCACCTGCCAATCAAGAGAGCATCCTCTGCCTGCCAGACAGAAAGTCCCAGTTTCTTATCTACTTGTACCACTCTCAGTGTTACTAGCATTACTATGACCCTTGAGCAAAGCAGATGCTAAGATGGGATTTACCATATAAGAATTTTAGTCAAAGAAACACCATGTGAAAGAAAATAAGGAAGCAAATCATCATAGATTGGGACAGCAGTCACATCACAATGTAAGTTCAATCCCAAGTTAAAAAGAAAGAAAGAGAAGTTTTGGTCAAAGTATCTTAGACTGTGATGCAAAGCAGAAGTCAGCTTACCAAGGAGCCTACCAACATGTCCCACATTCCCCAGTAATGGGTTTCCTTCAGCATCCTCACCACACTCAGTCATAGTGGAGAGTAGCCAATGGGAGGCATCACCTGGGTTCAAATTCAATGATAGATTTCAAATTGCAGGAGTTAGGCCCTTCAGTCAATTAGGCTCCATGTAGTAGGAAGCCTCTGTAACACATTCATATGACCATCACAGGACACTAAAAGGAATTTGGAGGGCAAGAGAAGAGGGTACTATGAGTAATTATTCCCCACACTCTCTTCGTCTCTGGCTCCTTTACTCCTTTAATTTTTCTGTGAAGTTTCAGAGAGTAAACATGTTTTGCTTTGCAGGTGATATGGTTTTTGTTACAACTAATCAGCATTTCCACTCTAGTGCAAAAGCAGCCATAAATTATAATGTAAGTAAATGAGTCTGACTGTATTCCAATAAAACTTTATTTATAAAAACAGGCAGCAGACCAAACTTAAATCACATATCACAGTTTTCTAATCCCTGCTCTATAGTCATGGTATTGTTTATACAAATGAAGAAATGGAGTCAATGCACATGTCTACTAATACAGGATTGGTTAAAAAATACTATAAGATAATTTTTAAAGAGCTGTAAATTTATATATACCATCATGGGTTGATGCCAAACAATGCTAGGTTATACAATAAATTTCAAAATACAATGTGTAAACATATTTCCATTTTATAGTGACAATACTTGAAGATTTTTGTTTACATAAGAAATAGGTATGAACAGATACATGTTGGATTGGGTTGAATAGTGACATAATTTTTATAAAAACTATCAGGAAAGAAACAAAGAAAGAAAGGAAGAAAGAAAGAAAGAAGAAAGAAAGAAAGAAAGAAAGAAAGAAAGAAAGAAAGAAAGAAAGAAGAAAGAGAGAGAAAGAAAGAAAGAAAGAAAGAAAGAAAGAAAAAAGAAAGAAAGAAAGAAAGAAGAAAGAAAGAAAGAAAGGAAAGAAGGAAGGAAGGAAAAAAGGAAGGAAGAAAGAAAGAAAGGGAAGGAAGGAAGGAAGGAAGGAAAAGAAAGAGAGAGAGAGAGAGAGATACCATAATATCATATAGCATTTGAACTCTGCTTTTGTCCCTCAATCCTATTTCAACCAGAGTAAACAAACAAACAAATTCACTCTAAGATTTTAGCAAAAAGGAAGTTCAGTGCTGCCACAAGTGTCAAGGTAAGATTCCCTCAGGCTGCTTTAAATTCTTAACTATAATATTTTGCTGATGACTTTTTTTTCTTTGTAGGTTTGTGATGGCTTAAATATCTACTTAATACTTATTTCAGATAAGCAGTACTCTGTTCTTCAGCCATTAATGCTCCTGCAAATTTTCCTTGATCTCTGGTCTTGCATTTATAGAAAAGGCGCTTCCTAGTCAGTTCTCTTTTTTTTCCCCTCTTGAAAGTTGGACCTTTTATTTCAAGCTGAAATATCTGAAATATCCCACCTTTCTCAGCTTACGCTATTAATTTTTTTTGTTTATTTGAAGCCTTAATTATTAGTATAACTAGAAGAACATTCTGGAGAAGTTTCGTTTATTTTCCTGCCATTTTAAGAGTTTCATTTAAGTAGTGGTCATGTGGCTTTTAAAGTAGGTATCTTTTTCATTGAATTCTGCCTTTATATATTAGCTGTACAATGTGAGGACAACCCCTAAAATATTTTGGGCCACAAACTTTATGTGTCTTAAAATGTTTAACACTATACCCCAAATCAATGTCTAGAAGTGATGAACAATATCTCCTGAACTTAATGTGCTCACGTATCGTGGCACATGATCTGAACTCTACACGCCACCCCAAGTGCTTGTTTATGATTTCTTCCTGGATTTACAGAGAAATGGCCTGGCAGAGTTATATAACCAAGATTTCCAATATAAAACTGATTTTTATAACTATGACTCTTTAAAGAACATTCTCAGAATTTTCTCTTTGCTAGAGATTCTTGTCGTATGCTGGAATTAGTTGAGACAAACAGAACAGTTGCCTCTAGGAGCTGTTACAAATAAAAATTTGTAAGAATGCATATCCACTTTTTAAGAGTAAGAGTTTCCCATTTTCCCCTTTTCCTTTGAAATTTCTCTGGGAATTTCAGATTATGTTTTCTGTACATATTCCCTAGGCTTATAAGGAAGCAACCAGTTCTGCTGCTCAAGCGTAAGGTTTCTGCAGTAAGGATAACATAGTGACTAAATTCAATTTTGCACTTTCATTATCCCTTTTCACTCCCCCTAAACAATCTTCTCCATTTTACCTTCTCCTTGAACACACACAGACACACACACACACACACACACACACACACACCCCTACATACACAACTCAGCCTTATCTTGGCAAAGTAAGTAGCATTCTACAACTCATTGATTTGAAGGTGGGCAAGTTACTGGTTGCTCATATGTTCTCACCGCATGGAAACATTCTACCTCATTTTACATGTGTTCAGTGTGTGTGTGTTGTTCAAAGTGCTTTTATAGACATTATAACATGTAATTGGTCCAATGCCTGTGTCAGGTATAGAGAGCAAATGTCATTATTTTCATTTCACAGTGGGGATAATTTCCTTGCTTTGGAGTTACTGAGGCCAAAACGTCTCCTATGCCTTAGCCTCTCTGACCAACGACAAACATCTTGGCAGCTAAATCTGACAATATAACACATTTCTATCACTAGTTGATTTCCTCAGGAACTGCATCTACTTAACATTCCTTCCTCAAACTCACAGATGCTGGATTAGCAGACAAGTTTCTGACCATGGGCAGTGGTTGCGGGTTCTTTTCTCCAGCAACCATATTTGGTCACTTTGTCATGGAACTCCTTCGTTTTCACTCCATAAATTATAGAATTGAGCATTGGAGGTACAAGGAAGTAGAGGTTGCCAAGAATGGTATGGACATGGGGTGGAATGCCTCTGCCAAAGCGGTGAGTGAGAAAAGAGAAAAGTGAGGGAGTATAAGAAATAAGCATGACACAGATGTGTGTGGTGCAGGTGTTGACTGCTTTGTGGTGGGCTTCCTTAGCAGAGAGACGCAGTATAGCCTGGATGATGAGCACGTAAGATGAAGCAATAGCTGAGAGGTCTAACCCAGCAACCAACAAGGCCACCACCAGGCCATAAATCCTGTTGAGTGTTGTATCTACACAAACCATCTTCACCACAGCCATGTGCTCACAGTAGGTGGTGGGGATGACATGATTGGCATGATAGGGCATTTGCTGAAGGAGGATGGGCATGGGGAGAATAAAGAGGATAGCTCTCACCAAACTCACTAGACCAATGAGTCCAATGCGGCTATTGGAAAGGATAGTGGCATAGTGCAAGGGCTTGCAGATGGCCACGTAGCGGTCAAAGGCCATGGTCATCAGGACAGCTGACTGCATGGCCGAGATGGAGTGGATGAAGAACAGCTGAACCAGGCAGCCTTCATAGCTGATCTCACTCTGGCCAAACCAGAAAACGCACAGCACCTTGGGAATGGTGGTTGTAGACATGCCCAGGTCTGTGAGGGCCAACAGGCAGAGGAGCAGAAACATGGGTTTGTGCAGGGAGCGCTCTGTGGAAATGGTGAGGAGAATGGTGCAGTTCCCAAGCACAGTAATGAAATACATGGAGGAGAAGGGGATAGCTATCCATTTGTGTTTGTCCTCCATGCCAGGAATGCCTTGGAGAATGAAGAAAGAAGGATGGCCCTGTGAGGCATTGCAAGCAGTCATGGTGGCACCCTGCTGAAGTATCTATGGAGAACAATAAAGAGGCGACATGAGTTTCAATTTTAAAAGAGCTTCAAAATGGAAAACAAAGATTGAAATGTTATACGCAAAAATGACTCTGAAATCATGATATTATATATCATAAAGTACAGTTGTAACAGTACAGTAGCAATAATGAGGTATAACTGCATTAATATTCAAGAGGATATATTCTATGCTAAATGCTTTTATTAAAAACAAAATGGTTCTTATTAAATAAATATCTCATTAAATATATTTCAATATTAAGAAATAAACATGTATCAACATAAAGAATAGAACTTGAGATATGTGCAACAAAAATGCATGGAATAGAAAGAGAAGCTGACAAAATGCAATATAGCCCTCTCAGAAACCAAAAGATGAAATGTATTCAACAAAACTGATTTTTTTAAATTAAGATAACTTAAACGCGTATGATAGAATTCTGCATCCAAAAATTAAGGAATCCACATTTTCAGCAGATACAGGATATGAGGGAGTGGGAACATTATTGATGAGAATGGTGCATTGACAATGAAGAATGAAGTAGGCAGTGGGATGCTGGACAGCTGAAATTCACCAGAATGTGAATATAAAGCCTGCCCTTATCTAGAACCACTTACCTGAAAGGGAGGCAGTGAGAGGGTAGGCAGCTGGTCCAGACACCTTCTGCAAATGTATGTGTGAGTGTGTACATATGTATGTAGGTATACCTTACCAAACACCCATATGGCTCTTGGAGAGCACACTCATGGCCCTGCATCTCTCCACACTTCACTTCTGGGTGTCCAAAATAAATGGTGTGGCCTTTTAAGTAACTTAAGTAAAGGTCCTCAGGGTGCCCAGCATTAGCTCTTTGCTTATTTCTGCCAACCCCAACCTTCCACTCCCCAACACACAAGGCACAACTATTATTATGTGTAAAACTGACCCTGGAGGTTGCCTGAGCTCCCAAGAGATGAAGATAATTAATCTGAGGAATTCAGGAAATGTTCCAGTCTTTGCCAATCTTGGAGGAGTTTGAGGAGAGAGAGGGTGAAGTTAAAACTGAATCAATGGATGAATAAATAAACCGTGGTGTATATGTACAATGAAATATTATTCAGGCTTAAAAAAGAAGGATAATCTGTCATTTGACATAATATACATAGACCTGGAGAAGATTATACTAAATTAAATAAGCCCATCCCAGAGAGACAAATACCACATGATCTAACTTACATGTGAAATTTGGAAACAGGGGATGTTTAAAACGTACAGAGGATAAAATGATCACCAGGGTTAGGGCCACAGAGAGGAAATAGAGATATTAGATACAAAATAGCAAACATGTAGAATGAACAAGTTAAAATACCTAATACGCAACATGGGCAATATCATTAATAACAGTATATTGTATCAAGGATTTTTGTTGAATGAGTAGATTGTAGCTGCTTTTGCTGCAAGGGGAAAATGGGTAACTATGTGAGACAATGAATATGTTAATGTGTTCCACAATAGTGGAACATGTTTATACTAGAGATATAGGTATCTTATAACATCGTGTTGTATATCTTAAATATACACAATAAAATTTATTTTTTAAAAAAAGTTGAATCTGTCACTAGACTGGGAACTAACCATTTGGGCATCCTAAAGGCCCTCATTCCCAAGCATGTGTAGGTATGGGAGCCAGGGAGATGTTTATTGTGTGGCTGGCGTAATTATGCCAATTAAAGCATCAGAGGTATAACTTCTGTTGATGGATACACTGGCAAAATAGTGTTAGCAGCCTCATATTCTATCTCTGGCCTTTTCTAACTTTTAGTCTCTCACCTTCATCCCAGGCCAATTGCTTTGCTGTAGACATTCCTTGGGGCATCTTCAGCAATCCTTTGCACTCCAGAAATATTTCCAAGGAATTAAGTAGATGGGGCACAGTGGTGAAGATCTTTGGAAGAAAGATCAGTGTACTAAGAATTAAATTATTCTAGTCAACTATTGTTGCATAACAAACCACTCCCAAACAATGGTTTTAAAACAATTTATTATTATCCCTTATGATGCTATAGGTTTTTCTGAGGTCATTTGGGCATTTCTCACTTGGGATATCTCTCTTATGTGGCTATAATCAGAAGAACTAGTCAAGCTTAGCACTGGTGCTCTTAACTAGGAGCTCAGCCAAAGCTGTCAACCACATGACCTCTCCATATGACTTTAGATTATCACAGCGTGTTGGTTGTGTTCTATAGTGCCCAAAAAGTACATATTCAAAAACACCAATGACAAAGCTGTAAGATTTCTTATAATCTTGCCTCAAATATCCCCAAATGTCACATCTATTTTTAAAAAACATTGCTAAGGGCAGACAAGAAAAATAGGGAAAGAAATTAGACTTTACCTATTAGAAGAATGGTGAGGTAATATTGCAGAAAAGTGAATGCGATGCAAAATATTGTTTTGCCATCTTTGAAAAATAAAACCTACAACATTCACAATACACATATCCTCATATATGCAAAATACATTTGTCTCTTCTTGAAGATCCCAAAGTCTCCTTCTCATTATGGGATCAATTTGAAGCCCAGAATCTCAGCCTCAAAATCAGGATAAAGTATGAAGAAGACCCTTTGGATTCCATTCCTTTTATACAGCACCATGAGTACAGCTTCTTTCGGTTTGGAGATCTGTGAAGTAAATTAAATGAGTTATCTGCATCCTACACAGCCAATATACAATTGTGATACAGAGATAGAACAACTGCAATGGATACTTGTATGTGAAATAGTGGAAAAGTTATGTAACTCCCACTTGTATATTGTAATTCTAAAGTACAGCCAGAAATATATTACCAGTTTCCTAATAAGGACCCAATCCTGCTCCCTGAGAATAATTCTCCATGGCTTGGTTACAACCACAGGGAAATTGACTCTATATTCTACGTCATCTTATTTTTGTAGCAAAAAAATGACCTATATTTACATATGAGTAGCTTTCTCAAACTTCTTCCTGCTTAATAAAGTTAAAAACCTAAAGACTTCTTTTATTTTGCAATGGTTATGGCCTTTTCCGCCAAGGTTCATGGTACTTATATCTGTACATTTTTCTTAAAAACTGAGCTTGCTACAAAAATTTTAGAGTTTACTCTATTAGACAAAAGTCATACCCACAAATACCTTTCAGATTTTTATCTTTCTGATTTTATCTGACAGTTACAGTACTCTGAAAAAATGTTCTAAAGATTCTTAGAAGCTTCTTTGTCTAATTGAAAACCTGTATTTCTCTATTGTTAGCAAAAGATCTTACAGCCTTTTCCTGGAGATGATACTACACCCTGGGACCATTTTTCACTGTGAGAATATTTTGTCATTGGAGAAGCCGGTGGTGGAGAGAGTTAATTTCTTCTTTGAACCTAGCCAGATATGACACCTTTGTATTTACTCTGAATGTTGTTTGAACATTAAACAATTTCATTTTTACTTTATATTTCTTTTTACGTGCATTATCATATGTAGCATAAAAATTGTGTTGGTACTTCCAGTACTTTGCTTTGAAATCTCCTTAGCCAAATACATCTGTTTATTAAGATACTTTTCAATTTTTCATGTTATTGCTCCAGATGTCTGATATCTTAATTGGACTGAATGTCCAAGATGGCTTACTGACATAGCTAACAGTTGTTGGCTGTTGGCTGGGATATCCACTGGGGCTACTCACTAGAATATTTAAATATGACTTCTCCATATTGCTTAGGACACTCGTAGGATAGTAGTTTGGTTTCAAAGGGAGCCTACTAAGATTAAGCATTTTAAGAGACTGGGTTGGAAACTGCAAAGACTATTATGACCTAACTTCAGAGGCTCCAGAATGTTTCTTCTGGCGAATGCTATTTCAAGGAATTCCTAAGTCTAACTCAGATTCAAGAGAAAGGGGATTGGACTTTATTGATGCAGAAATGGCAAGAAGTTCACAATGCAAAAGAGCATAGAAGACGGAAAATATTGCTATGGCCATCTTTGGATAACGCCTTCTGCCATATCAAATTATTAAAACAGCATCTGTATAGACACTAAAATCATCAAAAATCATGTCAAGAGGGTTTTTTTGTTTTTTGGGGTGTGTGTGTGTGTGTGTGTGTGTGTGTGTGTGTGTGTTTTGGGGGGGGGGAGAAAATAACATTGTGCCAAAAATCTTCAAAGAAAGAATGACCCAGTCTCAGTCTCAGAAAATAACTGCAACAAGTAGAGATAATTGATAATATAGTTTGATGATGTAAGATTTAAAGCTGGGAAATTTTAGGATAAGTGAGTATTAGTTAAGAAGTAGTTACATGGAGCATAAAAGAGAGCTGTGTCACTTTTAAACCCAGAAAATTACTATAAGATCCAAGCTATGTGTTTTTCAAAGGATCAGACTTGATATGGAAAGAGCCAAGATTTCTTAGGTATCAGAATCACCAGAACTGTTAAAGAATGTATTAGGCGGGTGTTGAACGATGAGAGCACATGGACAAAGGGAGGGGAGCACTACACACTGGGGTCAGTTGGGGGGACATAGGGGAGGGACGGTGGGGGGTGGGGAGCTGGGGGGGGATAGCAGGGGGAGAAATGCCACATGTAGGTGATGGGGAGGAAGGCAGCAAATCACACTGCCATGTGTGTTCCTATGCAACAATTTTGCATGTTCTTCACATGTACCCCAAAACCTAAAATACAATAAAATAAATAAATGGGAAAAAAAAAAAAAAAGAATGTATTAGCCCATTAAAGCAGGATAAAGCTTACTTTCATTTTTTCATTTACATTTTTACCAAGTTCCCCAGCTGAACGTGATGACCACTAAAGTTTGAGAACCACTGTCTTAGATGATTTATTTTCCTGAAGGATTCCTTAATTATTTGCTGCTATCTTTACTGACTCATCTGGAAAGTGCCCTACCAAGGTATCCCAAATTGTGAGGATTTTACTCATGTCTTTTAACCTGTTTACAAGACTAATCTGTCTAGTTACATATGATCAACATGCTATCTTCTAAATCTTGGAAATCTTATCAGAATATGAGATATAAATTTCCCTCTGATCCTTTTATATAAGCATTCCTTCTTCAAATTTTATTCGGCTTCTCTTGACATCTACCTACTTATCTTGTCTCACTGCTTCCTATAACACATAGTGGATTTCCAGGATTTAATATACATTTAAGTCAATGTTGTAAGAATTCCAGCTTTTAAAAAACAAGAAATGCTAAAAAATAAACACGATTACCTATTTTCTTTTTCATGCATTCAGCTTCTTGTCACTGGTTCCCTTTAGAGAAAAAGAGGAGGATGATTTTGTCCCGAATCTGCTTGGTCTTCACTCTATAGATTATCGGAATGGGGGCAGTGGGGATGGCTACAAAGAGGTTGGCAAATAGTATGTGGAAGGAGTGAGGAATATTGTGACCAAAATGGTGGGCAAGGACAGAGAATATGGAAGGTGTATAGAATATAAGAATAACACAAATAAGGGAACCACATGTGCTGAGGGTTTTCTGGCAGGCATCCCAGGATGGAAGGTTGATGACAGCATGAAGGATAAGAATGTAGATACCAGTAAGAATCAGGTCTGACATGACAGTCATCATAGGCACAGCAAAGCCATACCAAATCTTGATGGAGATGTCCACACAGGCAAGCTGGGCAATGCCTGTGTGCTCACAGTATATGTGAGGAATGATGAGTGTTTTACAAAATGCAGTTCCTTTATTAGGAACACAACTGGGGAGATGATACAAAAGCTCCTGCTGATGATACCCATCACAATCTTAGTAATAGTTTTATGAGTGACAACAGCAGTGTATCTTAGAGGGAAGCAAATAGCAACACCGTGGCCAGCAAGATGACAGAATCCATGGTAAAGTTTTTCCAGGGAATAAACATCTGAGTAAGACATCCAAGAAAGGTGATTTCCTGAGGACTCATCCAGGAGATGCTGAACATTTTTGGAAAACATGATATCAGACAGCATGAGATCTGCAGTAGTCAGCATGAAAAGGAAAAAGAACATGGGTTCTTGGAGGCTCTGCTCCATAGAAATGAGACAGAAAAGGACACTATTGCCTGCAAATGCCACAAGGTAGGTAATAACAAAAGGAATCCTGATCCAGATGTGAAACTGCTCCAGCCCTGGAATTCCCAGTAGGACGAATGGGCCTGGATTGAAGCTGTTCAAGTTGAATGTCGCCATTACGGTCACCAATTAGTTGTGTCACATGAACTGAAAACAAAAATTGTGGGACTGATTGTTACAGTGATCTACAAAGATCTGCCTCTGATCAGAAGGATCCTTCTCCAGTATTATCCCCTCACTTTCAGCTCTAGGAAATGACAAATTATCCTTCTTCTCTTTACAATAAAGATGTGTCAAACTTCTAGTTATAATTTTAAGCCATAATAAAAATGGCATTGCAATATTTCTTAGAAATACAAGACATAACTTAAACCAGTCTTGCCTACCTCTCAGCAACCCAGCAAGTTCTCTAACAAAATATATGCATAAAATAACATTAGGCAGAGAAACACTACTACTAGTCAGAGACTTGAAGCAAAAATTTATTGTGAAATCTCCTGTTCTGGGGAACTGAAATAACAACTGTAGAGGATCACAAGAAGTTTAACAAAAGCAGGCTTGGTTTCTAAAACCTAAGTAGACAATGGTGTCTCTTTCTTCCTTGCTTCTCCACCTAACCCCTTCACTAAAACATCTGCCTGGGTTGCCATTACTCTTACAGAAAAGCTCACTAACATAAAGAAGAAGTGGGGAACATTTCTCTATAAGGTTTAGGTGGTTTAATCTGCCCCTTCAGACACTCCTAGGTTGGAAAATTTTTCAAGAAAAGGCAGTCTCCAGTAATTTACTACATCAATTTGTCTCATGAAAGGAAGGTAAAACCCTCCTCTTGTTCCACAAAGAAGGCATACACCGGCAGGGGAAGTCCACTCTCCTGGCAATACTGTACAATAGCATTCTTCTCCCTGCCTAATCCATTTAACGATTCATTTTTTGAGACTGCATGGAAACAGTTGAATCCTTCTTCCAAAATCCTTTCATTTCATGTCATGATAGACGGCTCTTTTCCTCCAACCTCAGTATTCACTTTTTTTTTTTCTGTCTGTCCCTTGAGTGTTGGAATTCTGCAGTGCTCTACCCATGCGTCCATGCCTGCTACTTTCTTGGTGTACAAAATGCACCTAGAAGATTTCCGCAATGGCATGGCTTTAACTGTGACCCCTATGTTGAAGATTATGAAGTGTATAATTTTTAAAAATATTCCTCTCTTCTCAGTTTAAAAATTAGTTATATTATGCTTGTAATCTTCACTTAGAAATCCTACATGTGCATCCAAGTCAATATGTTCCAAACTATTCCATTTGTCTTTCTATTGCCCCAGACCTGTTTCTCCTATAATAGTTTCCAACTCTACAAATGGCAGTACAACACAATCAATTTCTCAGTCTAGAAACCTTGAAGCTCTCTACATCAAATTTTTCTCACACACAATCATAATCCTCATCTTCTAAATAATTATTGTATTATACGTAAGTATTCAATTAGTAGGTATCCATGTTACATCCACTTATTGCTACTCCTACAATGACTGCTTTATCCTACATGCCACCATTTCTCATCAAGACCTTTGCATAGTTTTTCTAACATGAATGCATTCATTTTGCTTGAGCAATTGAAAGCTGATAAAGGAAATAAAATTATGTACATATAATGAACAGAATATTTAAAAAATATGTGACATAGGGTGTATCCCAAATTAAGAGAAAAAGAAAGTGGAAAGCCTATCACTTCCATATAGAAGAAAATGACAAAGCTGGCAGTCAGCAGCAGTGGATTTTATCTCTGCTAAAGTCTAGGTAAGGGTCATTTCATTACCAATAGAGAAAGTGTCTCTGTATATTACCCAGGCTAGTCTTGAACTCCTGTCCTCAAGCAACCCTTCCTCCTCAGCCTCCCAAATGGCTGAGATTACAGGTGTGAGCTACCACAGCCAGCTGGATCCTACTTTTGATGCCATGTACAGCAAAGTCAAAATTGAAATGTAGAGATGGATCTCTAAATATAACACTTTTGGGGGGAAGGAAGACTTGAAGTCTGAGGCATACACACAAACTGGGTGGTCTTTATTACATTTGAAGAATGAAGAAAAGTTTGAGATTTTTTAAAAAGCCCATGTCTAATAATGTAAAGGCCTAGAATGCAATTCCTTTTTTCCCTAGAAATGCCAAGTCCTCAAAGCCAAAGAAAGGAGGCTCAGGGATGATATCTGGGTGTTTCTAACACTAGCCATGTTGGAATTTCCAGTGTTCAAATTGACGCTTTTGTGAAGTTAATTCTTTTTTTTTTTAATTTTACTTTAGGTTCTGGGGTACATGTGCAGATCATGCAGGATTGTGGCATAGGTACATACATGGCAAGGTGGTTTGCTGCCTTCCTTCCCCCATCACCTATATCTGGTATTTCTCCCCATGTTATCCCACCCCTACCCCCCCACTGACCCTCCCCTAGCACCCCCCAACTGACCGCACTGTGTGGTGCTCCCCTCCCTGTATCCACGTTCTCATTGTTCAACATCCGCCTATGAGTGATACCATGTGGTGTTTGATTTTCTGTTCTTGTGTCAGTTTGCTGAGATTGATGGTTTCCAGATTCTTCCATGTCCCTATGAAAGACACGAACTCATCTTTTTTTATGGCTACATAGTATTCCATGGTGTATATGTGCCACATTTTCTTTATCCAGTCTATCGTTGGACATTTGGGTTGGTTCCAGGTCTTTGCTATTGTAAACTGTGCCACAATGAACATACATGTGCATGTGTCTTTATAATAGAACAATTTATAATTCTTTGGGTATATACCCAGTAATGGGAATGCTGGGTATTCCTATTTCTAGGTCCTTGAGGAATCGCCACACTGTCTTCCACAATGGATGCACTAATTTGTACTCCCTCCAACAGTGTCAAAGTGTTCCTGTTTCTCCACATCGTCTCCAGCATCTGTTGTCTCCAGATTTTTTAATGATTGCTGTTCTAACTGGTGTCAGATGGTATCTCAATGTGGTTTTGATTTGCATTTCTCTAATGACCAGTGTTGATGAGCATTTTTTCATATGTTTGTTGGCCTCATAGATGTCTTCTTTTGTAAAGTGGCTGTTCATATCCTTTGCCCACTTTTGGATGGGTTTGTTTGTTTTTTCTTGTAAATCTGTTTTAGTTCTTTGTAGATTCTGGATATTAGCCCTTTGTCAGATGGGTAGATTGCAAAAATTGTTTCCCATTCTGTTGGTTGCCAGTTCACTCTAATGATTGTTTCCTTTGCTGTACAGAAGCTCTGGAGTTTAATTAGATCCCATTTGTCTATTTTGGCTTTTGTTACCATTTCTTTTGGTGTTTTAGCCACAGAGCCCTTGCCTATGCTTATGTCCTGAATGGTTTTGCCTAGGTTTTCTTCTAGGGTTTTTATGGTGTTAGGTCTTATGTTTAAGTCTTCAATCCATCTATTTTTAGTGTAAGGTGTGAGAAAGTGGTCCAGTTTCTGCTTTCTGCACATTGCTAGCCAGTTTTCCCACTTTTTATTAAATAGGGAATCCTTTTCCCATTGCTTGTTTTTCTCAGGTTTGTCAAAGATCAGATGATTGTAGATGTGTGGTGTTGCTGTTCTGCCCTGTTCAGGCAGCTTGCTGAGGCTTTTCAGCCCAGCGAATATTTCCTGTTCTGTGGGTTGTAGAGGGATTGGGTGGAGTGCTGTATCTGAACCAAAGTCCCAGAGGGAGAGATAGAGATTATTCTTAAGTATTTTGCTGTTAATGCTATTATAACTAGAATTTTTTAATGCTATTTTTATTGTTTATTTTTTGTGTTCAGAAATACAACTGATTTTTATATTGACCTTGTATCCTGTTACTGTACTGAACTTATTATTCCTAATAATTTTAAATAAATTTCTTATAATTTTCTGAACATAAGATCATATCAAGTGCGAATAAAATAATTCCACTTCTTTCTTTCAAACAAATAACAATATGGCCAGGTGCAGTGGCTCACCCCTATAATGCAAGCACTTTGGGAGGCTGAGGTGGATGGATCCCTTGAGGTCAGGAGTTTGAGACCAGCCTGGCCAACACACAGAAACCATCTCTACTAAAAATACAAAAAAAAATTAGCTGGGTGTGGTGACAGGTGCCTGCAGTTCTAGTTACTCTGGAGGCTGAAACAGGAGAATTGCTTGAACCCAGGAGGCCGCAGTTGCACTGAACTGAGAACATGCCACTGCACTCCAGCCTGGGGCACAAAGTGAGGCTCCATCCAAAAAAAAAAAAAAAAGCCAGCAAGTATGAAAAAAATCCTCAACATCATTAATTATAAGAGATATGCAAATCAAAACTACCATGAGGTATCATCTTACCCTAGTTAGAATGGCGATTATCAAAAAGTCAAAAATAACAAATGCTGGTGAAGATGTTGGTAAGACTGTAAATAAATATAGCCATTATGGAAAACAGTGTGGAAGGTTTTCAAAAAACTAAAAATAGTATGATCATATGATTGAGTAAACTCACTACTATGTATTTATCCAAAGGAAAGAAAATCAGTATAACCAAGAGACATTTGCACCCCCATGTTTATTGCAGTGCTATTCATAATAGCCAAGATATGTAATCAACCTAAATGTCTAACAACAAACAGATTTTTTAAATGATATATATACAAAATGAAATACTATTCAACCATGAAAAATGAAATATTGTCATCAGTGGCAACATGGGTGAATCTGAACATTGCTATGTTAAGTAAAATAAGTCAGCCATAAAAAGATAAATACTGCATGTTCTCATCCACATGTGGCAGCTAAACAAAAAGAGCTCATAGAAGCAGAGAGTAGAATTATGGTTATCAGAAACTGGGAAAGGTAGAGGAAAGGGAAAATAGGGAGAGAATGGTTAACAGTTACAAAATTACAGCTAGATAAAAGGAATAAATTCTAGAGTTCTACATCACTGTAGGGTGAATATATTAATAATAATTTATTATACAGTTCAAAAAGCTAGAAGAGAGGATTTTGAATGTTTCTTACACAAGTGAATTTTAAATATTTAAGGTTCTAGATACTCTAATCACCCTGATTACATTATTATACATTATATCAAAATATTATTATCCTATACCCATAAACAGTATTATACAATTATTGTGCCAACTAAAAAAGAAGAAAAAAATTATGTTGTACATCTTAAATATATACAATAAAAAATCATTAAATACAGTGAATAAGAAGCATTAAGTTATAATAGCAGACTCAATATAGAGAACCAAAAAAAAAAAGAGTCTACGTTAAAATTTAGTAAGAAAAGCTAGAAGATGATTAAAGGTTATAGCACCCTAACACTATCAGAGAAAGAAACGAAAGCTACGTGTCCATTAAAGAAGGTAAAGTGTGAAAAAAGAATAAATATACCCAAAGAGCAAAATATATAGCTCTAAAATTGGCTGTAATTTTTATCATACTATAGTGATTGAAAGAATCAAAATTATATTGTAAAAATGTAAAAGTATTGGATTATTCTACAAATAGCTTAGAAATAATTCATTATTGCTTATAGAAAAAAAGTAGATAGATCTATAGTTTATGTTAACTACCGTAGAATTCTTCAGGAATCAAAAAAATACATGTAAATCAAATCACAAGAAAATCTTCATATTGTATTAACAAAAGAGCATCTGGCCGGGCGCGGTGGCTCACGCCTGTAATCCCAGCACTTTGGGAGGCCGAGATGGGTGGATCACAAGGTCAAGAGATCGAGATCATCCTGGCCAACACGGTGAAACCCTGTTTCTACTAAAAATACAAAAAAAATTAGCCAGGCATGGTGGCACGTGCCTGTGGTCACAGATACTCAGGAGGCTGAGGCGGAAGAATCGCTTGAATCCAGGAGGTGGAGGTTGCAGTAAGCCGAGATTGTGCCACTGCACTCCAGCCTGGTGACAGAGCAAGACTCCGTCTAAAAAAAAAAAGAGCATCTAACTGTATGAGGATAAGATTTTTAAGAAATGTGTTTAGGTAAATAAATAAGCAATAAATGCTAATTTAGGTAGAAAGGCAAAACTGTAAATATAGAATGAAAAAAAAAGACTGAACGATGACACTAAATGATATAATTTCAAAAAGTAATTGAAGCTGCATAAGATGCAAGATTTTAATCTTAATCACATTATTGTATTAATAAGAAATAATATAAATATACTAAATATCCAAAAATGGAAATCAATTGTTTTAAAAAGAAAAAAGTGGTAAATGTCATTAGTGGAATTGAATCTCTAATGAAACAAGTAAATTACATAAACATGATAACTGAAATTCAGATAAAGAGATAAAAATAGAATTTCTAATAATAAAATATATTTTCTAACAATTATGATATTTTACACAGCAATTTTAATATTTTAATAATTGAATTAAAATTAGTGATATTAAGGAAACTTAAAAATAACAAGTATAATTTATGAATAATCAGAATACCTAAATAGATCAATATATGAAATAAAAAGAAAAACTTGTCAGAGACTATCTCCCTCTAAATGGTGCTTATATGGGACAATTAAATCTATTACTAAACAATTATAGCTTTTTTATTTTATTTTATTTTTGAGACAAAGTCTCACTCTGTCGCCCAGGCTGGAGTGCAGTGATGCAATCTCAGCTCACTGCAACCTCTGCCTCTGGGATTCAAGTAATTCTCTGCCTCAGCCTCCCAAGTAGCTGGGATTACAGGTGCCCACCACCATGCCTGGTTAATTTTTTTGTATTTTTAGTAGAGACGGGGTTTCACCATCTTGGCCACGGTGGTCTTGAACTCCTGACCTCATGATCCACCCCCCTTGGCCTCCCACAGTGCTAGGATTACAGGCATGAGCCACCGTGCCTGTCTTGCTTTTTTATTTTTAAACAGAAGATAATTCGTGTAAGATACAATTGATTTCTGAGCATAGAGGGAAAAGTATTTTAGGCTTATTTTACAGGGTATTACATTTGTTTTGTAAAAACCTAAGTCATTTATTTAAATATTTTTTAAGTTTTAATATGTGCCCAGATACAGCAAGGCACATATTAAGACTTAAGTCTTAATATCTGTAAGTAAGCAATGGAGTATAATAATTGCTGTAAGGAAGTAGATAATGGAAGCCTGAGTTAGTGTAAAAGCAGAAATTTAACAAATTGATTTCTAAAATAGAAGGCAAAATTGGTAGAATATGCCAATTGATAAAGGTGTGATGAAAAGAGTAGTCAAAGGTGTTGAAACAACAAATTCTTTCATCTCCAAAAACTATAAACCAAGTGTTTTGGTGGGGGGGGTGTTCATTGTTTGTTTTTTATTGGCTACCACTTTTCTTCTAATTTAAGAAAACAATTTTAAGTGTTACTTAAAATACGCCCATTTGTTTACTATCCACCAAGTTAAGCAAACAGGCATTAAATTAAAGACACATTACCTGAGTGTGTGGATCTACATTCTTAGGTGTCTTGCCGGCATTGTATCTGGGGTACATATAACTGAACAACATGCATATAAATTATGGCTTTTTACTTAATCAGATCTGTGGCATTACTGACATCATCACAGCCCTGTAGCTTCCACATGACACTTTTAAAACCTTCAATAATTTTATTTGTCCAGTCTTAAGCAAATATTATATTAACTAACGCTACAGCTCAGATGCTAACATCAACATAGAAGAATCCACACAGCCTCTACCATGTCAAAAGTGAGATAACTTTAGTCCACCAGCTATGTCTCTGCCAATTCACCTTTCAGTTCTTGGGAATACTATTTTCTGAATTTCTTCTCCACTCATGTTTAATTGTGGATATTTCTTCAGCTTAGTCAATTTCTCTCTTCTTCTAGATAACTCCCACTCATTTACTATCCCCAGTAAGTTTTCTGACCAATATTCAAATTAGACAATGTGCTATACTCTTATGGCATTCTGCATTATCTAATCAGATCTCTAACACAAATTATATGTAGGTCTAAAAATCACAGATATCCAACATGAGTACTTAGAAAAACTCTAAACACAGCCTTCCATAAGTCCAACAAGGAATCTAACTTCGAAGCCAAGTGGCAAAAAATCTAGAATTTATTCCTTGTTTTCCTCATTCCTTCATTTGTGACATAGCAAAATTCTTAACTGTTTTGAAAACTAGTTTTTACATCTGTGAAAAAGAAAATTACTTGAAAATGCTTATGGACAAAGTCCAAGGAATAAGCAGAATAAAAATTATCAACTTTCTATGAAGAAAATAAACTTTTCTCATTGACTCTTTAGAATTATCTTTCTGATTAGGCTGAGTTACAAATTCAGGCAGTTCGTTACCATGGGAAGCAGAGACTTCAGGAATTAATTAAAACTCATTTGTTTCAACCCATTTATTCAGCAAGTATTTATTGAGCACTTATCTGTGCTAAAAAACCTTACAAGTGATGAGAAAACAATGATGAACAAAGCAGACTCTAAACAGGTCTTCAGTGACCTAATGGAAAAGACAAACATAAAAACAAAGAATATAAGAAATCACCTTATTCAAGTTGTGAATAGCCCTAAAATTAAAAAACTACATGCTGTCATGAAAATGTATGCAAGTGTTACTAATCTAGTGTGCAGGATTAAAGAAGGAATATCTGAGGAAGGAATTTTAATTGAAGCCTAAACAGGAGTTGTCAAGCAAAGAATAGTAAAGAGAAGGAACAAGGAAAAATTCGGTTTATTTGAGGGGCTGAAACCAGGCAAGTATGACAACTCTACTATCGCAATTCACTTGCAGTAGTATCAATTTGCCCTGTGGGGTCACCTTTGCCAGGTTCTCCAAAATACAGAACTAACTTCATCAACATTCCAGGAATACTTTTTCAACTGAGTATGTAGGGGAGACAGGTGAGTTTAGGACACAAACAAGACAATGGCTCAATGCATCAGGGAATGTAAGCTGGCTAGAGAAGGAAGAAAGAAAAAGTTAGGGCTGATAGCTTGAAGGAATATATTTCTGATGAAGTTTGGATATGCATGAACGTATTGAGAACATATGGTTTGGCAGGTATTTTCATTGGACAGAGTATAAGAAGGTACCTAAGATGAAATTTCTGCCTTCAAGGAGTTCATAATAATGGCAGCAGGAGGCAGACAAATCCTAGGCAGACAGTGGTGGGTCCCTGGTGAAACCCCATCTTCAAACTAAAGACAGTTTAAAGCCTGAAACACAAGCTAAAAGTCTTGGGTAAATCCACAGACTGGATTGAGAACCTCTCTTCCCATGTGGTGCACCTTCCTCTGATTGATCCTTACCCTTCACCTGTTTTACATATACTTACCCTTCCCTAATTGGTTTTTTACATTGTCATGCCCACTTTTAATGCTTTTGTTTTAGCCTTTTCTGCATACTCTCAGCCCAATCAGCATGCACTCCCCATTCTGAGTCCATAAAAGCCCCAGATCCAGCCACACACAGAGAGAAACCACCCAACTTCTGGTGGGGGTCCATCCTTATGTTCCATCTCTGCTGAGAGCTATTTCGTTGCTCAATAAAATTCTTCTCTGCCCTCCTCACCCATTGATTTTCAGTGTGATCTTATTTTTGGACATGGGACAAGAACTTGGGACCCACCAAATGCAGGTATACTGAAGGCTGTAACAATTGTGGCCCTCAGCCCTCTGATGGCAGAGGGCAGTCACCCATGCAACAGGAAGCAGCAGTGGAGCCAACCCAGACCCAGAGTCATAGACTGGAGCAAGGCAAGGGACTGACAGAGCTGCTAACTTGCTGCCATCCATTGGGCTCCAGACAGCAGGACTAAAAGAGCTAATTAGCACACTATAACATCTCTGAGGCTTCTGGGTCAGGGCACCACTGCCTGGGTGCCACCAAGTTCCTTTTGTCTGGATGCCAGAGTCCATTATAAGAGAAGCTTGAGACACTTTTGGTCCCTGATCTAGCCACAAGCCCTGCATAGAGCCCCCTACAGTGCTGGCACTCTAAACAGCTGGCCAAACCCCACACTTTCTCACTCACACACCTTCTACTGCCAGGGGCTAAGTGTGCAGTCACAGCTGCTGCAGCATTTGCACCAGAGAGCAGGCCGGGAATGGCCCAGCAGGCTGAATGTATGGGGCATCTTCTGCAACAAACCCAGGCCTGAGCAAGACCTGGGCAGGGGTATCACCAGCCAGAGATCTGGCTGGCAAAAGTGGCTGAGAAAAATTCTGCGCCAATAACATAGCTGTGGATAGATAAATGTATAAGCAAATAAATATGCCAATTTTTAGTAGTGGCATAAATAAAGCAGCCTCTGCATATGTCTCTTCTGAATTGGCTGCAGGGCACTGCAGAGAACAAAGAAAATGTCAACATACACCACACACACATACCACACACTCACATACACACAGGTTCTTATCTCAGAATGCCAATTTTACTCTTTACTTCTTCCTCCCGGGTAATTTAACATGTCTGTCTTGATTCAATGTATGTCTTCTTTTACAATGGAGATCTTAAGAAATAGGTGTTGTTCCTCATGTTCTCACTCATAGGCGGCTGTTGAACAATGAGAACACATGGACACAGGGAGGGGAGCATCACACACTGGGGTCTGTTGTGGGGGAATAGGGGAGGAACAGTGGGGGGTAGGAAGTTGGTGGGGGATAACATGGGGAGAAATGCCAGATATAGGTGATGGGGATGGAGGCAGCAAACCACATTGCCGTGTATGTACCTATGCAACAATCCTGCATGTTCTTCACATGTACCTCAGAACCTAAAGTGCAATTTTATATATATATATATATATATATATATATATATATATATATATATATATAAAAGAAGAAAGAAAGAAATAAGTGTTGTTATCTTGGGACAGTTTCCTAACAGGAACATGAATAAATCCTACCCAACTCCAACACACACTCCACCCACACCAGGTTTTCTTGTATGTAAAATAAAGCAAAAACAAAAACAGGACACTGAGTATGGCAACATAAAAGAAAAATATCACTTCTGGAATTATTTGCTCTAAGAGTCAGGGGAGTGCAAATAAAGTGTAATTAAACATAAATAAAATATAAACAAATGTAAATAAAGTGTAAAGCTCTTAGTTTTACAGAAGGTCTCTCTTTTTATTTAAGTCTTGCATTCTCTACAATGACCCTAAGGAAGGACGTACCTAGGCATGACCCTGAGGACAGTGGAAACATTGAAGAGTTTCAAGGTACAAAGTGTCATAATCATATGTGAATTGTAAAATGATCATTCTGGCTTTTATAGTGAGAGTGGATTGGATAGACCAAGATTGGAACCACTTCAAAAAGATTTTGGAATACTCTCTGAGAGACAGATAATGGATTAGAGCCTAGTCAAGCTCAACAGCCCTAATAAAGGTAATGTTATGTATATATCCACTGGAATAATTTAGAAGCACTTCAAACTCAAATATTTAACTTAATGTTATCGCCGGGCGCGGTGGCTCACGCCTGTAATCCCAGCACTTTGGGAGGCCGAGGTGGGTGGATCACGAGGTCAAGAGATCGAGACCATCCTGGTCAACATGGTGAAACCCCGTCTCTACTAAAAATACAAAAAATCAGCTGGGCATGGTGGCACGTGCCTGTAATCCCAGCTACTCAGGAGGCTCAGGCAGGAGAATTGCCTGAACCCAAGAGGCGGAGGTTGCGGTGAGCCGAGATCGCGCCATTGCACTCCAGCCTGGGTAACAAGAGCGAAACTCCGTCTCAAAAACAAAAACAAAACAAACAAAAAAAAAACTTAATGTTGATTTAATTTTCTTTGAGAGTAACAGAATAAATAAAGAGTAAATGATAGATTTCTTGCTTGGAAATTTCTGTTTTTCATACTGCCATTTACCAATTAGGAAGACAAAAGAAATAGGTGGTTTTTTTGTTTGTTTGATTTTTGAGAGAGAGGGGGCAGGGAAAGTTCGTAAGTTTCTAGGTAAATTTTGGAAAAATTAACTTTAAGTAGCTTGTAAACCAATTGTGTGAGTAGATACCCAGAAAGTTATTGGCTAAGAGTGTAGATTCTGGAATCATTCAAATCTGGGTTAGATCCTAGATCTATTAATTATCTCTCTGTAATCTTTGTAAGTTTTGGTTTCCTCGTTTGTAAACCAAATTAACTAATATTATCCTCTCATAATTATTTTCTTAATTAAATATACAAATACTTATAAAATATAGATCCAAGGTTATGGAAAAACCAAGTTTGGAATTTTCTTAGAGCATACAATTAAAGTAGATACAAAGTATAAGCAACTCTAGTGATAAGAGGTGGATAAGAGAAAAAAGTCAAGGGCACAGAAGGAAGCATTAATAAGGTAGAGAATCTGAACTGAAGAAGTGTGAAGCTGTGTGTTTGAGAATTATAGTATAAAGGATTGATAACTACTTAATAAGGAAAGGCAAAAGGCTTTGCCTTTAATTCATAAGCTGAGAAACACGGGGCTGAATTTGCATGTTAGGAAATAACCTATCCTTCAAATATGTTGGTTAGCATTAGGAAAAATATAAGCTTTAGTTTTAGTGCTCTACTGTGTTCACACAAGTGGTGAAAAAACTAAATCAAGAAAATCCTCTATTTTCTAGATGTTTATAAGATTTTTCTTTCTTCCCTCTTCCTCTTGTCTATACTTTGCACATAGGTAAAAAGCAGAAATTTCAAATTAATAAGAGTTACATCTTTATCTTTTTACCGTCCTATGTTACAAAAAATTTCACCAAATCAATTTTATGTATATTCTCCTTCAGTGTCCACTTATTGTGACTTCTTCAAAGAGAAGAGGAGAATAAATTTGTCCTGGATTTGCTTTGTTTTCACTCCATAAACAATAGGATTTAGAGCAGGAGGGATGGCCACGTAGAGGTTGGCAAACAGGATAAGTACATTTCGAGGGACACTGTGCCCAAAGCGATGAGCAAGGATGGAGAAGAAGGCAGGGGTGTAAAACATGAGGATGACACAGACATGGGAACCACAGGTGCTGAGGGCTTTTTGGCGGGCACCCTGGGATGAGAGTTGGAACACAGCATGAAGGATGAAGGCATAGGAAACAGCAATAAAGATCACATCTGAGATAACAGTCATGAGAGGTACAGCAAACCCATACCAGATGTTGATAGAGATGTCTGCAGACGAAAGCCAAGCAACACCTATGTGCTCACAGTATGTGTGTGGGATGGTATGTGTCCTGCAAAAGGGCAACCGTTTTAGCAGAAAAACATCTGGCAGGATGATGGAGAAGCTTCTCACAACAATGCTCACCATAAGCTTGACGATCACCTGAGGAGTCAGGATGGTGGTATATCTCAAGGGGAAGCAGATGGCAACAAAGCGATCAAATGCCATGGCCAGCAGGATGGCTGAGTCCACCACAAAGGTGAAGTGGAGAAAAAACATCTGAATGAGACAACCAGAAAAGGTTATTTCTTGGGAGCCAAGCCAGAAGTTACTGAGCAGTTTAGGCACTGTGGCAGTGGACAGGAGGAGGTCTGTGGTGGCCAGCATAGAGAGGAAGAAAAACATGGGCTCATGGAGGCTGTGTTCAATTGCAATGAGGTAGAGAAGGATGCAATTGCCCACAACAGCCACAACATAGATGACACAAAAGGGAATCCCAATCCACATGTGGAACTTCTCCAGGCCAGGTATTCCAACAAGGATAAAGGAGCTGGGGTTGTAACAACTCAAGTTATACATGGTCTCTTCAGTCTGGGATCCACAGGTTCTTGAACCCTGAAGACAAACCAACTGTCAGAATGAGCTGTGAAAC
Source organism: Cebus imitator (assembly GCF_001604975.1). NCBI lineage: Eukaryota > Metazoa > Chordata > Mammalia > Primates > Cebidae > Cebus > Cebus imitator. Next base: position 1,779,446 of record NW_016107685.1, read on the forward strand.
CTACAGTGTTTAACCCAGGTGTTGAACATTGCTGAGGACTGCAACTGTCACACCCAGTGTAACCACCTGAAGCTCCTCCTGTTCCAGGAAGAGCTGGTACCTGTAAAACGGACCCTTCTCTTGGCATAAGATCCTTCACTTGTCCCTTCTCTTTGGCATCACACCCACCTCATTTCTTTATTTTGTTTAGATATTTCTTTAGATATTTACTTTCTTTATTTACTAATAAACCTATGAAATGGTTATTTTTGTAGGTCAGCAATTTCATATGATTAAATGTAATTCACTGTTTTCTTTTTTCAATGCAGATTATTAAGGATAGACTCAGGTTTTAAAAACAGGAAAAACCAAGCATAAGGAGAAGGAGTGGGGAGACAGGGTAGGGAGAGAGAATAATAAAAATATTAAAAATATCAAGCTGGATGACGATGAGCTATGAGAAAAGGGGAGCAACTGACTTTTATAGAGCAAATACATTTCAGACAATGGGTCTGATCAAATTAACTGAAGAATGTGGATAAAGCAAAAGAAAAAATAATAAAAGGAATAAAAAATAAAAGGCAGATTCCAGTGCTGTGTGTTTTGGTAGAGTTTCGTTTCATTGGGATTGAAATATGGTTCAGAGTGTATGTTTTCTGGGATTGTTAATATGAGAGAAAGCATGTATCAGAAAACACACAGGGACAAGTGAACAGCATTACCCTGACTCAAGCAGAGAGCAGTGAGTTCAGAGGATAATTTATGACTTGAAGGTCAATGTCCTAAGCTCTGGAGGATCTCTGATGTTAACAAAGGAGGCAACTTTACCACTCCATGAGTTTGAAAATGTCTACATAACAGAGAACACCAAGGGCAATTAGTCCTAGGTAAAGTCAGCACAGCAGATTCATATCTTCTAAAGATAAAATAAAGAATAATAAAAGAAATTTTACCCCAATGTTCTCAGTTATGGCCTGCCAGTTCTTGGACTTCATCTGTGAGAACCTCCAGCTTTGCATTAAACAGAGGCCACCCCTGAAGGTAGCTTTTACATTGAAAACACCCTTTGAGTTTTAACTTTGCTATTGTGACCTATTTTATAGAGTACTTTTGTAAAAGAAAGAAAATCAGGGGCATGATACCAGGGAACCACAACATTAGAGAGGCACCCCAGAACACGAGCCATAGTTTGGGTCTTACCTTCCCCAACATATTTACAAAGTCCTTCAAAAAGCGTTTAAGGAAAGAGTGGATTTTGTGCACTATCACACCAGCTCTATATTATTATGTTTGGTGAGGATCTGTAGCCTTCTTCATAAGGAAGGGCAGGTCAAGCCAAGTAGGTTTAGTGACATCTGCCAAGTCCCTAGTCAAAGCTTTACATGGGTGAGCTTCCCTCCCTTAATTTTGTCACTGACAGTCATTAATTAGCTGAAGTGGGCATATTATATTTTCCTACGAGACATGTAACTAGTTCTCACTGCCCAAAGGCAACCCTCTGAATGAAAGTCTGTTCCAAGTTATATCTCCTGGTCTGATGCAGACTGAACTCTTACCGGCACTGAGCTTATGGGAATAACATGTATCAGCAGAGTCTTCATGAAGTCCTCCCTAAAATGGTGGTCACATGATCTCTTGTGGTCTAAAAAGTAGTAGACTAAAATGAACTATGAAAAAAAAGATCTCTATAATTTGTGCTAAATTGCAGTTGTCCTTCTTGGAGCACATTTCGCCAGGGTTACAGGTAATACATTTAAAGGTGAAAAAAATTAATAACTAATTATTAAAACTATGAAGGAAAGCCTAAGAAAATATCCAAACTGAGGTTTGTTGGTTCAGCCAAATCTTATTCTGATCTCATTTCCTCTACCCAAAGAGCTCTTTCAGCTCACTGCAGCCTCTGCCTCCCAGGCTCAAGTGATCCTCCCATCTCAGCCTCCTGAGTAGCTGGGGCTATAGGTATGTGTCACTATACCTAGCTAATTGCTGTATATTTTTTTTTTATAGAGAGGGGGTCTCACCATGTTGCCCAGGCTGGTCTCAAACTCCTGAACTAGAGCAATCCTCCCACCTCAAACTCCCAAAGTGCTGAGATTAAAGGGATGTGCCACAGCACCTAATCCCTCTTTCATTCTGAGTTTCCTTTTGCACTACTGGTCACATAAGCTGGTCTACACATGAAGTCAGTATTCTCCCACCATTGTTTATTTCCTTATTATAGAATCATTTGTGTCATAAAAACCTCTTTCTCCCAGGGTCGTGTCTTCCAGAACACAACCTCTATTTGAACATTGATTAAACTAAAGGCTCTGTTATTAGATAAAATCAAAGAGCCAGTGTAGGGTTTTTCTTCTCACTAACTGACTGCAGTTTTTTACTTACCAGGCCCTCTTCTCTTCTGGGTCACATAATTAGTAGGAAGTATCTATTTAAAAGGATGCAAACAAAATTTTAGGCTGAGGAGAATTCTGCTAAGAGATAAAATGAAAACATTTATTCAGTTTCTCATGTTCCCAGGAGATGACAGTTTGTCCTCTATTTTCTAGTACCACATAAGGGATGGGACTAACCATATTAACTATGTTCCCTTCAGATGGAATGTATCTTGGGATTTTAGTAGTAGCTTGTGGATATCAGATTCCTGGGAGAGTCAGCCTAACACAAATCAAACTCAGTCAGTTCAGATAGAATTCTCAAAAGCATAAGAATTTTTCTGTATGTTCAGTATTCTTTAATTAGTGTATTTGTATAAAATTGCACCAATACTATACAAATACAATTGGGATTTTTCTATATACTTGATTTTGGAAGGTAAATCCTCCAATTATTTATTTATTTATTTTTACACTTAGCATTGTCAAGAAAGTTTCATAATCAGTTCTTAATTGGCACACACACAGACACACACACACACATATGCACACTTTTAGATTGCATTAAATCTTTTTTTAATCACTAAAATATTTTAGGGAAATATTTGATATGTGTATAATACTGTATATTCATACTACAAATATTTTAAATATTATGTATCATCTCATTAATATAGCCTCTTTTGATTTCCTCAATAATAGATTAAAATGTCCATATGTTCTATATGTTCTTAAAACATGCAAATACCTCCCTTTTTCAGAAGTAGGATGTATCAGTGTCCTATACTCACTATACAAAAATTATCACAAACTTCACAGCTTAACATGACACAAATGTATTATGAACTATAGTTCTGTAGTTCAGGAGTCTGGATGAGTCTCACTGGACTAAAGCGAGGTGTATGGAAAAGAGCATGCCTTTTGGAATACACTAGAAGAAAATTTGATTCCTTGCTTTTTCTAGCCGCTAGAAGTTTCTTTTCTTTCCTCTTCAAAGCCAGCAATGTTACTAATATATTTCTGCCATAGTCATATTTTCCTCTGAATTTCTCATTCTCACTTCCTCTTCTGCTTTTAAGAACTTTTATCATTGTATCTGGGCAATTCAGATAAACCAGAATAATCTATGGTTTAGCCATTAGTTTAAGATTAATCAATTAGTTTCATCAGAATTTCATCTGATGATTCTCTTTTGCCATGTAATCCAACATAATCACAGTTTCTAGAGTTTGGGATGAGAATTTCTACTGGAGGACATTACTCTGCATAGTTTCATCATTTGTAAATTAAATTTGCCACACTTATTACTCTAATTGTTTTTTAATTAAACTTTTATTTTAGATACAGGGGCACATGTGCAGGTTTGCTACTTGGTATATGGCACCCAAATGGGAGTATAGTACCAAACAGGTAGTTTTTCAGCTCATATCTCTGTCCCTCCCTGTCCCCCTAGTAGTCCACAGAATCTATTGTTTTCATGTTTATGTCCATGTGTGCTCAGTGGTTGCCTCCCACTTATAAGTGAGAACATGCAGGATTTAGTTTTCTGTTCTTGCATTAATTTGCTTTGGATTATAGCCCCCAACTCATGTTGCTACAAAGGACATGATATCATTGCTTCTTATGGCTGCATAGTATCCATATTTTCTTTATCTTTATCTAATCCACCATTGATAGGCACCTAGGTTGATTCCATGTCTGCTATTATAAATAGCACAGCAATGAACATTTGAATGCATGTGTCTATTTTCCCTGGAGTGTATACACAGTAATGCGTCCAATGGTAGCTCTGTTTTAAGTCCTTTGCGAAATTCCCAAACTGCTTTCCACAGTGGCTGAACTAAGTTACATTGCCACCAAAGGCATACAAGTATTCTCTTTTCTCTGCAGCCTTGCTACATCCATTGGGGTTTTTTTTGTTTGTTTGTTTCGGACTTTTTAAGAATAGCCATTCAGATGACTGTGAAGTGGTATCTCATAGTAGTTTTGATATGCGTTTCTCTGATAATTAGTGATATTGAACATTTTTTCATATGTTTGTTGGCTGCTTGTATGTATTCTTTTGAGAAGTGTCTGTGCATGTCTTTTGCCCATTTTTATTTTGATTATTTGTTTCTTGTTTGTTGATTTGTTTAAAATTCTTATGGATTCTGGATACTAGACTTTTGTCAGATGCATAGTTTGCAAATATTTTCTCCTATTCTGTAGGTAGCCTGCTTACTCCATTGACAGTTTCTTTTGCTGTGCAGGAGCTCTTTATGTCCCACTTGTCCATTTTCGGTTTTGTTACCAATTGTTTTGTGGGACTTAGCCAAAAATTCTTTGCCAAGGCTGATGTCAACAGGGTATTTCCTTAGTTTTCTTCTGGGACATTTATAGTTTTAGATGTTACATTTAAATCTTTTCCCTCTTTTTTTGAGACAGGGTCTTGTCTGTCACTCAGGCTAGAGTGCAATGCTGCAATCACAGCTCTCTGCAGCCTCAACCTCCCAGGCTTGAGTGATCCTCCTACCTCAGCCTCCCAAGTAGCTTGAAGTACAGGTGCAGGATACCGGACACCAAAGCCAACTAATTTTTAAATTTTTTTAAGACGTGGGGTCTCCCTATGTTGCCGTGGCTGACCTGAAACTCTTGGGCTCAAGCAATCCTCTTGTCTCAGCCTCCAAAAGTGCTGGGATTATAAGCAAGAGTGATGACACCCAGCCTTTAATCCATTTTGAATTATTTTTATATGGTGAAAGTTAAGTGTCCAGTTTCATTCTCCTGCACATGGCTAACCAGTTATCCCAACACATTATTGAATAGGGAGTTATTTCTCATTGCTTGTTTTTTGTAAGCCCTGTTTGAAGATTAGATAGCTGTTGGTGTGCAGCCTTATTTCTGAGTTTTCTATTTAGTTCCATTGATCTATGTGTCCATTTTTGTGCTACCATGCTGTTTTGGTTACTGCAGCTTTAATATAGTTTGAAGTCAGATTAAATGATGCCTCCAGTTTTATTATATTTGCTTAGAATTGCCTTGGCTATTCTGTGAAGAAAGATGTTGGTAGTTTGATGGGAATAGTATTGAATCTGTAAATTTATTTAGACAGTATGGCAATTTTAATAACATTATTCTTTCAATCCATGAGCATGGAATGTTTTTCCACTTATTTGTGTCATCTTGTGAAATCTGCTGGTTTCTTTCAGCAGTATTTTGTAGCTCTCCTTGTAGAGATCTTTTACCTCTTTGCTTAGCTGTATTCCTAGGTATTTTATTTTCTTTGCTGCTATTGTAAATAGGATTGTGTTAACGTGACTCTCAACCTGGATATTATTGTTGTATAGAAATGCTACTGATTTTTGTGCATTGGTTTTGTATCCTGAAACCTTGTTGAAATTGTCAGTTCTAGTAGCCTTTTGGCCAAGGGTTCAGGGTTTTCTAAATGTAGAATCACATCATCAGTGAAGAGAGATAATTTGACTTCTTCTTCTTCTATTTGAATTCATTGTATTTCTTTATCTTGCCTGACTTCTCTGGCTAGAACTTCCAGTATTAATGTCAAATAGGAGTCCTGAAAGTAGGCATTTCTTTCTTCTTTCAGTTTTCAAAGGAAATGCTTCCAGCTTCTGCCCATTCAGTATAATGTTGGCTGTGGGGTTTCCATAGATGGTCCTTATTATCTTGAGGTTTTTTTTTTTTTTAATGCCTAATTTGTTGAGGATTTTTATCATAAAGGAATGTTAGACATTATTGAAAGCTTTTTTTGCATCTATGTAAATGATCATATAGTTTTTGCCTTTTAATTGTGGAGTGGAGAAAAACATAGTTTTGTCTCCATGTTTGGTTGATAAGCCTGGTCTGCTGGTTGATGATGCTTTTTTGTCAAGTGTAGAGATCTCTCTAGTGAGCATACACAAGGGTAATAAAATTTATTAGGAAAAGAACTGATTTTATCCAAATTTATTTTCTCCCAAATATCCACTGAGGGGCTGGTTTTATATTCCAGCCCAAGAAGTACTAAAATGATCACATTGTTAGCTATAGCTCAGACTATGCCTGGCTGTAGTCAGGTGGGTTTACAGTCTTACAACACGCCCTTGTAAAATGATGTCCCTAACAGCAACAATTCCCATTATGGCTTGGGGGTTAAGACTAGCAGAAATGTGCACACAGACAATTTACCAGTACCAGTAATACATTCAGCAGCAGGAGCCATCACAGTAAAGACTGCAGGGACCTGAAGGTATCCACCCATAGTCAAGCTTGGGCAAATCTAGGTCGTGACAAACATTCTCTTCTTAACCATATTCCAGTCAGGCTCCTCTGAAATCTTTTCTCAACTTGGCCCTGACTTTTGAACTTTTGTGTTCTTCTCTGCATCATCCAGTTTTATGAAGAATCTTGTCAGTTTAGTAAAAATCCTTCACCCTTGTTCTGACCCTCCTTGATGTCTTACCACACTGACCTGCCTTCAGCAAAAACTCTGTTAGGTCAGTTTAGCAAAAAATTACCCAACCTCTTACTAGTTTATCCACTGATCCCCTACCGTACACCTTGGTTTATTGGGCAATAAGCCCTCACTTAAGGTTGTTTATAGGTTCTTGGAAACTGCAAGTTTAAGTGAAATGACATCTAGGAAAACCAATTTTCCTTTTCTTATCAATGTTAGAACAAAACGTAGTTGAACAAAATGACATAGAGGACCTGTTTTATGTTGTTTCACTTAAAGTCACCATTTCCAAAAACCTATCAGTGACATTGAGGACTTACTGTATTTAGAGGTGAGTCCAATTTCCTCTACTCTTTAAATAAAGTCTTTTTTACTGTACATCTTTAGTAAGTATCATAAATAATTTTTTATTTAACAGTGGTGGTCACCTCAGACTCCAAACCAGCAAGCATTATCTATTTTTCCCTCATCTTGGTGTCAGGGATTTCAGGTATCTAAAATGCACCAGTGTCTAAAATGTCCAAGAAGTGCAATTTTCTTTTATCTGTTTATTGGACATTAACCTTGGCATAGAGCCTCTGGTCCCTCCTAGAAACAGAGGAACATCACCTTAAGTCCTAGTCTTATTTCTGAAACTGAGAAATCTGAGCAAAATAGGGCCCTCTAATTCACCCCCAGACACACAGAAAAAAGGTAGGAGGAAAATCACCCCAGATGAGTCACAGAGGCTGTCTATAAAGATTTAGACATGTTTTTTGGGGTGGAGAGAGGGATTAGAGAGCTGAGTGGAGCCATGGCCCAGGTAGATGGCTGTTTTATGGACAGAACTTCTGGGAAGCATGCAGTGATGACTGATTTGAGCTCAGCTCAGGCTTCCCACAGGCTTTCTGGCACTTCCCTGAAGGATGTGGCTGCTGCTGCTGCTTGTGTGCTTTTATCAAGGCAGTAGCTACTGTCGGAGCACTCTGAAGTATGAGGCCTATAATAGGTCACCCTATATTATGCTATGTCTTGCTTACTAACTATAGAAAGATTACCTCTGGAGGGCATTTAAGTCTCTAATGTCAATTTAGGGCTGCTGGGCAAAGTGATCTCAAGGAGCTCTATACCCCTTTTCTTTCCTTTGAAGTTTCAACAACTTGCTGCACTACAGAGTATTTATCAAGGCCAGAGACCTGAGTTGAGTTAATGTGGCTTGCAGAAGCCCATTGCCCATTCCCATTGACAGAGGGCCCTAAGCAATGGCTAGGGTACTGTTTCACTAGCTTTCTTCAAACCCCTCTGTAATGAACAGACACCTACTAATTTCCACCTCTTCATACTCATGCCTTTATACAATTTCTTCCCTTTTAAAGTAGGCAGAATTTCTGAATGCCTTATAACCAGTGGTACATGGCAAAAGTGATGGGATGTTGCTACCATGATTGTCTTATATTACGTAAGTCCTTCTCACTAGAATAGTCTCCTTCTCCTGTTGGCCTTGAAGAGACAACAGCCATGTGTGAACTGCCTGTTGAGAGGTTCATTTAGCAAGAAACTTTGGGCAGTCTTTAGAATCAGAGGGCCTACGCCGTACATGTGCAAGGAACTGAATTCTACTAATAATCTAAGTTAGTGTGGAAATAGATCCTTCCCTACTCTGACCTCCATATGAAAACTCATCCCAGCTGGCACTATGAGTTCATTATGGCAAGATCGTGAAGGAGAAAACCCATCTAAGCTGGGTCCAGACTTCTGATCCACAGACGTTGTAAGATAACATTTGTTATCTTACATTTGTCTTGCTTCTAAATTTGCAATAGTCTATTTTTATATAGCAAAGAAAGGTAATGCAACTTTTATCTGCATGGGTAGGATACTGTACAATAATGTAACATTGATTTTTAACTGAATTTTAAAATGTTAAGGACTGAGATCCTTTACTCAGATTATTCTATTTCTTAAATCAAAGTTAATTATTTCAAAACTAAATTAATATGCATTCTTAGAATTATTTATCTCAAGTCAGAGAAAACAGTCCAAGAAAAAAAATAAGACACCACTCTGTGGCAGTGCATATGTGCCAGTAAATAGCAGAAGGTATTACAAATATACTATTATTTAGTGCTCATAATATCACTGACAGCTACATCTTATTATTTTTATTCATTTTACAAATAAAAAATTGAATCTCATAGAAATTAGTTGATTTAATAAGGGCCACTAGGTGGCTATGTCATCATTACCTAAAATTCTACGTGTTTTCAGAATGAAAATTTGGAACCATTCAATTATAATGTTCATCTTCCACACCAAGGGGAAAGAACATATTCTTCAAGTCATCTGCAATAGCAAATTTGTCATAAAGTGCTTCCATGTGCTTCTTCCTCATTTAAGGCTACAGGTATTCAGAATATCAATTTACATTTTATAGCACCTAAAGTTATTCTTAAAATGTACCAGCTTTCTCTTGCAGATCCAGCATTTTCTGGGCTCTCCCATTGGTCCTGTCTCTCTGGGAAATCAGCTGCTGCCTTCTCCATGGTGGTGTGGTGCAGAGGAGTGAGCACAGGTGCTTCGTAACACAGGCCTGGTACTAATCCTGCCTCTTTACTCAATAGCTTTGGGACCATCAAGAAAACTCTTAGCAATTTATAAACTCTTTCAACCCCTTTATATAAATTTCTCCTTGGCTGGGCTCAGTGGCTCACACCTGTAATCCCAACATTTTGGGTGGCCGAGGTGGGCAGCTCACCTGAGGTCAGGAGTTCGAGACCAGCCTGACCAACATGGCGAAACCCCATCTTTACTAAAAATACAAACAAAAAAAAATTAGCCAGGTGTAGTGGCACACACCTGTAGTCCCAGCTACTCGGGAGGCTGAGGCAGGAGAATCGCTTGAACCCAGGAGGCAAAGGTTGCAGTAAGCCGAGATTGCACCATTACACTCTGGCCTGGGCAACAAGAGTGAAACTTCATCTCAGAAAAATAAATAAATAAATAAATTCTCCTTTTTATGGTATTTGTACAAATTATCTTGGATAATGTTCATGTGTGTATCTATATTTATACATATTATATGTATATATATTATAAGTATAGCCATACGAATGAGTGTGTATACATGTCTATGTCAATCTCAAACCAGGTACTTTCCCACTACTCCTCTTTCTTCAAAGTCCTACAAAATTTTGATGTGAATTCTGTACAGTGGCATAACCTGCCCTAATTTATGATGCATACATGATGGTTAATTTTACACCCTAATTTGACTGGCCATAGAGTGCCTGGATTAAATATTATTTCTGGTTGTATTTGTAAGGGTGTTTCTGAAAAAGATTAGCATCTGAATAGCTGGACTCATAATGTCTATCTCCCCAAAGCTTGCCCTTCCCAAAGTTGCTGGACATCATCTAATGCATGAAGAACCTGAGGAGAAGAAAGTGTCGAGGAAGAAGAAATTTGCTCCTTTTCCTGCCTCCGTGCTTGAGCTGAAACATGTCACCTCATCTTTTTCTGCCTTTGTATTGGCATTTACACCACCAGCTCCCTGGTTCTTAGGACTTCAGAGCCACAATGACTTGTATTACCAGCTTTGTGGGTCTCCTATTTCCAAACGGCAGGTAATGAGCAGTCTTAGCCTCCATAATCAAGTGAGCCAGTTCCTCATAATAAATACATATCTCTTACTGTTCTGTTTCACTGGAGAGCCCTGACTAATACGATATATTTCTGTAAGAATGGCTTGTGTCTTTGCTATCCTAGGTATTTCTATTCCTCATCCTGTGTTTGAAAAACACTTTAAAAAATAAAGAAAACTACATAGGGTGGTAAACGCAATGGTATACTCAAGTGTTTCATTATGAGAAAAAGATCTGAACAGCCGTCTCTTATCAAGAACAGCTGAGCCTAGACATGACCTTCCTTACTTGACATATGGAAATTCATATTACCTGAGGCAAGATTTTGTAAACTGAGGAGTGAGACATCAGTAGAGCCAAGTATTATTTTATTAAAGCAAAAAGAATACAGAACAAAAACAAAACAATTGTTTTCCAAGACATCGAAATGGCTGACATTTTTTTCAGTAATAATTAGAACAATATTTATTTTTATATTTAAAATTCATAGAAAATGCCTTACATTTAATAAAAGTTTGTTTCTCAAAGTAAAGAATTAGATACAGTCTTAAACACCAATTTTAGTTTTAGGAAAATACACCAATATACATTAAGTAAATTACTTAAGATTATAGAACTTGTAAGTGAAAAGATAAAATTTGATCTCAGAAACTCAGAGCATTAAAAATCCACTATTAGTATATAAATTACTATGGACTTCCTGCTTTAATTATGTGATGACTATGGAGTGTCACTCGTAAACCAACACAATCTTAAGGATGCACTATTTAGTAACAAATTCCTATGTACTTTGCTAGATAATGTGGATATGAGTTGACAAATTTCTCCTCTCCAGTCTTTTAAGTGGTAGAGGAAACGAAGAAGAAAAGAGAGTTCAAAGGAATTACAGCAATATTGTTCTTTCTATAGGAGGGATTAGGTGTGTTTCCCTAGCAAATGCAAAAATAATAACGATAATAATATTTACTAGTAGTGAAACCAAGATATTAGGAATAATATCTTTCTTGCAAGAGATTGCAAGCATCTCTTGCAAGAAAGAGCAAGACTGTTATGAGTTAAACTGCGACTTCCTCAAATTTATATGTTGGAGTTTTAATTCCCAATACCTCCGAATATTACCTTATTTGGAAATAAGGTCTTCGTAGAGAATATAAAATTAAAATGATTTCATTAAGTCATTAGCAGTGGGTCCTGAGCCAGTATGACTGGTGTCTTAATAAAAAGCAAAAACTTGGGCACAGAGATGTACATAAAGACAATGTGAAGAGTCATAGGGACAAGATGGCATCTACAAGCCAAGGAGAGAGGCACGGAACACAGTCTTCCCTTGCAGACCTCAGAAAGAACCAACTCTGTGGGAACCTAGATTTTGGATTTCTAGCCTACAGTATGACAATACAATTACAGTTTAAGTCACCAGTCTATGATGCTTTGTTATGGATGCTGTAGCAAATGAATACAGACATTCTAAGTAAAAGAAGGGAAAAGAAAGGAAGAGATGGTCACAGTGGAGATGAACTCAAGTGAAGAATCTGAGTCTCAGCACAAGGGCTACTCTGCAGAAGTGGGTAAGGGAAATGAGAACACTCAGGAGCTTGGTGGGCACAGGGTCATGGGGACTGGGCAGTTCCAAGGATTGAAATACGGATAAGCGGGCTGAGAAAAGCAACATCTAGAGAACTTGTAGATGAGTGCTCCATGGTTTGTAACATTAAAAAATGAGACAATGCCTGCCTCATAGTCTAGGAAAATCCCAATACGACAGGGAGGCACAGCCATAAAGAGAGTCAAAACCTTGAGATCGGAAGAGGAGGAATCCTCAAAAGCATTATACTCAGATGTATCCTGTAATCCTATAACCCAGTAGCCATATTGAGGTCTGTATTTGGAGTAAATACTTGAAGAATTTGCACTTGGGTCAAAAGTAAACCCAGGGCTCTTCCTTTTATTCGGATTACTTATTTTACTATGTACACCCAGAATCCAGGCACTCTTTCCAGACACATCTACTTCCCAGTAGTATTTCCCTGAAGAGAAATATTGGCAGCCCAAGACACCAAAAGCAGAAAAATCTCGTGGATTTGAATTCTTAAACATGCTGGTGCGTACAGTTGCCACTTGTCTCTGATCCTCAGAAACAGCAACATTCGAAGTGGCACTGCCTGGATTCAGCATCACATCCACTGTAGAAAAAATTGTAGAGTCAAGGGAAAGATATGGGATAGATGTGTCTTGATGGTATTGAGAAGACACATAATGAAAACAGAACTTGTGTCAATATCAAACAGAACTTGTGTTGATAAGTCAGAAGTTAGTAGGACACTTAAGAATTATAGGGTATAGGCAAGTTTGGGGAGGAACACATGGAACTCAGATTATGAGATCTAATAGTAACCACAATTCTCAAAGTAGGTGATTTGAGGTCCATATCATCTTACCCCAGTAGCACTGGACATCTGTCAGCTCTGAAATGACAAAAGTTTCAGTGATGTTGTTAGAAGCAAATGAGTAAGCACTGGCACCTGTATCTTCTCCTGAAGAGGAGGGGAAGTAAAGGGGAATACTGGGATCCTATGCACTGGCGAATGAGAGGAGGAATCAGACACCTGGCCATTCCCCCTGAGATAGGGCCACATCTACAGCACAGGATTTTCCTCCTTCTCTGGCCCACCTCCTCTCCTATACCCTAACCTAAAAAAAAAAAAAAAAAAAAAAAAAAAAAAACCACCAGCTCCCCTGTTGAGCCCTGATACTAAGAATTCCACACACAGCCTTCCCCTGAATCCCCTTACCTCTCAGAACTTGCAGCATTCCACTCAGATCTGGTTTTTGGAATACATTCTTTAGTTTCTTGGAAACAGATTTTGGCTTCTTCAATATCCAAGTTTCACTCCTAGTGATAAAAAAAATTGATAACCATTACACTTTTGCCCTATTTTCTCTCCATCCAAGACCACTATCTCTTTCACCTTTCACCATAGTGATGCACTTGGACCCTATTCCCTGAGGACAGTAGAAGGAAGACACCTAACACTGGAGCCCTTAGAAACGTGCTCATGTCTACCTGTCTGCCTACTTCCTTTCTGTGTAACCTTGGAAAGGTCTTCACTTCAAAGATGTTCACTTTCTTCCCTTTGAAATACAATAATTGCCCCATGCTTTCTACCTCTTAAAAATGAATATAAAATTAGATAAAATAATAATGTTTTTTCTTTTCTTTTTGAGACAGAGTCTCGCTCTGTTGCCCAGGCTGGAGTGTAGTGGCATGATCTCAGCTTGCTGCAACCTCCAACTCCGGGGTTCCAGCGATTCTCCTGCCTCACCTTCCCGAGTAGCTTGGATTACAGGTGTCTGCCACCATGCCTGGCTAATATTTTTGTGATTTTAATAGAGACAGGGTTTCACTATGTTGGCCAGGCTGTTTTTGAACTCCTGACCTCAAGTGATCCGCCTGCCTTAGCCACCCAAAGTGCTAGAATTATAGACATGAGCCACCACACCTGGCCAATAATGCTTTTAAAAGATATCCAGTACCTCTAAAAAACTTACTTAATATTTGGAAAAGTCATTGCCATCTCAGTGGGTCCTCCAGAAAGAGGCCAGAGATGTGGCTTCCCAGAGAGATGGTCATTAAGGAGGTCACAGAATCTGTCGTCTACTGTGTGGTTGAGGGAGTCCTATATTGAAAAGCTAAATGTTTTCCAAAATCTGTTATCCCAATATGAGGCCTAGAGAATAATGTCTGAGGTTGCAAGCTCTCTGGGCAAAGAAGAAATTACAATGATTAAATTAATTAATAGTAGTCTGATTTTCATGTGTTTAAAAAAACTTTGATGCTGCTAAGTAGGTGGGCAACTTTAGACACAAAATATTATTTTTTCCTACAAGATAGTAAAGTATGTGAGCAAGAAAAGATTATATTGGCACCAGGACCAAAGTCACTGTTGCTCAAGACTCGAATCTATTTCTGCAGAAATCTAAAAAGCACCACCTAGAAAGTTATTGTTTATTTTATTCTCTGGGAGAAATGCAAATATAAGGGTATGGTGTTTGGAAAATTTGAGTCTGGCATAGAAAGAGGGCAGATCCTCGCTGCAATAAGACAGGCATCTATGCTGTATGGAAACAACAGACAGAGGTTTGAATATAGTGACTGAAGTCATGGGGTTCTGATATTGCAAACTCTTATTCCTAAGGCCTCCTAACTCTGTGACCTCCCAACACCTAAATTTCTTACAATTGAAAACTTTAACCTGTGATTAGCAGTTTGGGATAACTTAATACACAAATTTCCTAGCCTTGTAATTTTTTAAGTTGTTCTGATTGACAATATATCCCAGGACTATAATCCTCTTTTCAGACAAATAAGACCATATCTCTCTTCCATATATACCTTCTCATGACGTCAATCACATCCTGGGGAAAAGATAGAAAACATGAGTCAAAATTAGGGTTGCCAGATTTAAAACATAAAAGTGGCTAGTTCAATTTCAATTTGGGATAAACAATACATTTTTTTTTGTTATATGTATGATCGCTGCAATATTTAAGATACTCTTAAACATATTATGTTTCCTTTATCTGAAATTAAACTTTAACTGAGCATCCTGTATTTTGTCTAGCAATGCTCAAAAGAGCGATAGGCCCTCCTCTCTTACAGAAAGTTTTATCCACCTTCCTCCCCTCACTTTTATCATCCCTTGATATGGTGGGAATAAACAGATGGTCACAGACTGGGGACAAAGTGTGGAGATAAGATCCAGACTGACCACTACAGAGGACTCAGATAAGGGTGTTAGCAAGATGCTTCAAGTATCTCAAGAAGGAATATATACAAAAGAGAGGGAGGAGCTCCACTGTTTTTATACATTTTTAATGAGATAACCATATTAATTCATTGTGTTTTTATTTTATACATCAACAGACACAAAATGGCGAAATCTGTTTGACAGATATTTTTTCAGGTTTTATGGGTTCAATTATGAAAAATTAATAACAACAGTCCTTAAGAAGTGTACTTTTGCTGTGAGTAAAAGCAAGCAAACATTTCAAGTAAAAGTTTGTCTGGCCTCCCTGTACTCACTCTACATGCTGACTAAACTCTACCATAAGTGATCTCATCCATTTTTCAGTATGAAACAAGCCACAGAACAAGTAACTGAGTAAGTCTTAAATGTAACTTACTAGTTCCCAACTACTTACGCCCCACTGTCTAGAATAGTAATATCCACTTAGTTATCATCTTAGAAACTATAAAATTTTATCCTGGATTTCAACATTTTATTAACCTAGTCTAGTTTATGTTTTAAATTGTTTTCAGCTATCTTTTCTTCCTCACCATAACGATTATTTCCTTTATTTTTTTGAACAAGTATGTGCCAGTATATTTGGTCTCCCTCTGTCTGATCTGACCCCCTTTATACCAACAAAGAATTGACCTCCAGTTGACTTTACACCCTCAGAAATAGTTTTACTGTCTGTATTAGCTTTTTTGTTGTTATAAGACAAAACCCAGCTAAAACTCGTTTACATTTTTAAAAAACGAATTCAAGGGATCAAGTATAATTTTACTTATAGTTAGGTTTTTAAGCTAAAATCTTGCCATCAGAATCTGGTTTTTCTTCTACAAATTATATTTTATACCTATTATGTTGACTTTTTTTCAGATTAATTATGGTATCAGCTTGAATCTCCTGGTTTAAATTATTATCCTTGATATAATATCCATCACGAAAGACAAATTCTCCTTTTACTTATGACAGTAAAATACTAAGGCATGCAAACGATCAGTATGAATTGGGTCAAGTATCTATGTAAAAATAATGACTGTAGGGTTGGTAAAAAGAGAAGAATTGGATATAATGGTTTACCCAGAACTGAGTAACATATACATGCCTAATGCTACTAATTTTGTCAACCTTAACCAACTATCTGGAATGAGACAGGGTAGGGATGGTTCCTCAAAGAAGTATTATAAAGAAACAATCAAAAGGAATAGAGGTTGGACAGACAAACAAATATTGTCCACTATGGTCCATTCCTCAGCTGTCTGCCACCTCTTCACTCTTACTACCAAACTATTTCCCAAAAATGGCACAACATAATACAATGGCTACAGTAACATCAAAAATGGATAACTTACACCATATAAATACTATAACTAAAAACGAATCAAAGACCTAAAGCTATAAAACTCCTAGAAAAAAAGGGGGAAGTGCATGATATTGGATTTGGTAGTGATTTGTTGGCTATGATAAAAACAGTAAAGGCAATGTGAGAAAAAAAAATAGGCCTTTACCAAAATTAAACTTTAAAAAATCACCAAGTTATCAAGAACACTATGAAGAGAGTGAAAAGCCATTCCACAGAATGGGAAAGCATATTTACAAATCATATATCTGATAAGGTATTAATATCCAGAATCTATAAATGAGTCCTAAAATTCAGCAAGAAAATCAACATCTATTCAGACAAATCCTCTCAACAAACTGGTAATAAAAGAGAACATCCTTGGCCAGGCACAGTGGCTCACACCTGTAATGCCAGCACTTTGGGAAGCAGAGGTGAAAGGATCACCAGGTCAGGAGATTGAGACCATCCTGGCCAACATGGTGAAACCCCATCTCTACTAAAAAAAAAAAAAAATACAAAAATTAGCTGGTCATAGTGGCGTGTGCCTGTAATCCCAGCTACTCGGGAGGCGGCTCACACCTGTGATCCTAGTACTTTGAGAGGCCAAGGTGGGCAGATCACCCGAGGTCAGGAGTTTGAGACCAGACTGGAGTTTGAGGCCAGACTGGCCAACATGGCGAAGCCCCATCTCTACTAAAAACACACAAAAACTATCACCTGGGCATGGTGGCATGTGCCTGTAATCTCAGCTACTTGAGAGGCTGAGGCATGAGAATTGCTTGAACCCAGGAACCGGAGTTTGCAGTGAGCAAGATCGTGCCACTGCTCTCCAGCCTGGGTCACAAAACAAGACTAAATCTCAAAAAAAAAAAGAGGAAGTTTCTCAACTTCATTAAAAGTCTAAAAATAAAACAAAATAAAAGAGAGACTCCTATAGAGGTAACATCATACTTAAGAGGAAGAGACTGAGTACTTTCCTCCTAAGTTCAGAAAAAAGGAAAGGATATTATTCCCTCTCACCATGCCTATTGAACATTGTACTAGAAGTCCTAGCTAGTGCAATAAAACAAGCAAAGACAAATGAAAAACTATATAAACTTCAAAGTATGAAATAAAACTTCATTCTCAGATGACATGATTTTCTATGTAGAAAATGCCAAAGAATTGATATTAAAAAAATCTCTTCTATAACTAATAAGTTGCATAAGTTGCATAATTGACATTTTTTCTATGTGCTACACCTTTGCTATGTGCCAGTAATGAAGAATTAAATTTTTTTTAAAAATGCAATAGCACCAAAAATAAAAAAAGGAAAAACTCTCAAAAAAAGTATAGAATCTACATGTGGAAATAAGAAGCCTTTCAGCAGTATTAGTTATTAGGATAAAGCAAATACATTGAGATACCAATACATTCCCACTAGAAAGGCTGTAACAACAAAAAAAGCAGGCAGCGTAAGTACAGGCAAGGATGTGAAGAATCTAGAAACTTTTTATATTGCTTACAGGAATATAAAATGAGTAACAACTTTGGAAAACAGTATAACTTAAAAATTATACATAAACAACACACAACACTCTTAAAATCTACTCGAGATAAATGAAAACATGTTTGTATGAGAACATGTAAGTGAATGCTTACTGTAGCATTATTCTTAACAGTCCCTAACTGGAAAATATTCATATAGTCACCCAGTAGTGAATACATAAACATAATATTACGTATTCAGATAACGGAATAGCATTAGCAATAAGAAAGAGAAAAATGCTCATACATACTGCAATGTGAATAAACCTCAAAATATTATGCTAAGTGAAAGATGCTAGATGCAAAAGACTACATGTTGTATAATTCAATTTATATTGAACGGTCCAGAGAAGCCAATTAATACAGACAAAACAGATTGTTGCCAGGAAGTGGAGATAAAAACAGATATGGAGATAGAAACAGGCATGAGAAATATTTTTGAAGTGATTGGAAAGTTCTAAAACTGATTTGCTTATAGTACAAAGAATCTTCTCTACAAGCTCAAATTTTTACACTGCCTATCATAAGTAAATAACAATGGTAATCTCCCTTGCTATTCATATATTTAACTATCTTCATGACCCCTGAAATGACTGGCATAAAGGGGGCACTGCTGGGCCAAAGGGACCATTTAATGTCACCTAGAAAGCCTAGGGACTGGGAAGGAAAGGAAAGTCAGCCTCTGTGTTTTTCCCCTAATCTCATATGTAGATAGGTGCTCCATCCCAGGTCTTACCTGCAGCATCTCTACTGATGACCCCCTTAACCGCCGCTGGAGATCTGAGATAAGCTTGCTGGCATACTGCCTCTGCTGGACCAGCTGGTCTTTAGCTGCTGCCAGGTTATCCAGCACATTCACCTCACCTTCCTCCAACTTTTGCAGCTCTTTCTGCTCCTCACTGTCCAAGATGACTCTCATTTCATTGAACCCTTTCAGAATCTTCTGTCTCTCAGTCTGGATATAATTCTTGGGAATGAGAAGAGAAAGAGGCAGTCAGTCTGGCTGACTGAAGGCCTGCTTCGTATGAGTTCTTATCCTGGGAGCCAGGATAAGAACTGTTTTCTCAGGGAGTTCTCAAAAGGAATAGTAGGCAAAAGCCAATAAGCAATTTCTAGTGAAGCCATGTTTTTCTACTTTTTAACCTGAGCTCCTCCCAAAGCAATATACTCAAGTCTGTTTTATTGAGGCCTAATCTGAGACAAAATGTGATGCCTGGGTGAGGCATGGATTGTAGACATCTTGTCCTGGACAAACTTGCCTTTCTGTGTCTTAAATTCCTCTATCCAAACCCCCTAAACGGAATCCTGGGTCTTTTCCCAGGGGGTTTGCTGGAAGGATTGGTACCTCAAACCTGATGACACAAATGGGACACAGGAGTCACAGGAAGCTTTTTTATTTCCCTCCATGCTTTCACTTCCAAATACTGTGTTAATTTATGATATGTTTACTCTCCAGGCCTCAAACTCCAACAGGGAAGGAATGAAATGAGACCTAATCAAATGGCTTCCACACTCATTAATTCTAGTGTAGCAAAGAAGAAGGGTCTCCTTATGCTAGAGCCCAAGGTCCTGCTCAGTTATCTGTCTAATGATCCTTAGGAAGTGTCTCTTCCTGCCTTCCAGCTGGTTCTTTCTTGTCCAATGTCAACTTGCAGCTTCTCAGCTTCTTGATCCTCCTTTATCAGCCTCTGCAAGGCTGCCTGCAGCCTTTCCTGTGAGAAAGAAATTATAATAGAGTCAAGTTACGAGCTTTCTCAGCACCTGGATAGAGGATAGCAAGGAAGAAATTGGGTGGTTCTCAGAAGGGAGTAGTTTACAGACAGTGAGGCTGGTGATTAGAACCTATGGCGTGGAGGAAAATCTGAGGAGATGAATGTATTCTTTATTCCCGGATGATGGAAGTTGTAGGATACAGTAAATTCCTCTTCAAAGTTTAACCTGTTAACTTCCTTTAAAATTCAAGAGGGAGAAAAATCGTTAAGATCAATGAGTTCTAAATTCCTCTCTAAAGTACCAGTATGTCAGGTATGTTCAGCTTCCCTGTTCTTTGTTCTGCATTTTAAAGTTTAACTTCCTTGTTCGTTATGCCTCCTTGCCCCTAGTTTCAGTAAACAACCCCCTCCTAGCTTCTATTACCTATTCTGTCCTTAGGCATTCTTAGTCACCTGTTCTGTCCTTAGGCAACCTTAGTCACCTGTTCTGTAACCCTCTTTCCTGCCCCAACTACTCACCCTGCCCCTCTGGCTCATATCCTTACTCTCTTTAAAATAGCCAATTAGAATTAACTTAGACATGTGGTCCGACCCTAGCCAATAGGGGAAAGGACATAGCAGTAGGGACTAGCTGCATTAGGAATAAGACCCTCTTCCCCTCCCTTGTCCAGTATACTCTCGCCATTGCTCCATCCATGAGATGCACCTTTCTATAGAAGTAAATTTGCCTTGCTGAGAAAACTTTTGCCTCAGTGCTATGTTCACATGGCAGCACCGAACATTTACTTCCAACAAAGTCACCATCCCCTTATCAAGGGTAGCGTCATTCTTTTCCTAGAGAAAAAGCAGACCCTGCAGTAACGAAAGACTTCCTCTCATTGCCACTCTTCCCACATCTAACCAGACATGTTCCCAAAAACACCTTTCTGCTCAGAGTGCCATATAGAACTTATCTTATACAGCAACTCTCCATTCATTCAACAATTCTTTGCTAAAATTTGTATTTGTCTTTAAATAGAAACAATGCGTAGCAACATCCTTCAAGCTTCAGAAACTAAGCAAAGAATATGGAAAGAGATCACATGGCTCTCAGTTCTGGTGATAGGGGAATAAAAAAGGATTAAAAAGAAAAGTGGAGATTTCATATCAGGTGCCATATTCTGCTCTCTGCTCTTGCTTCCTCTACCTTGGAACCTACCTGACATTCTTTGACCACCTCGTGTATGAGGAATGTTTGATGACCTTGGTGTTCCTGAGACAGTTCACAAACCCAGCAAATGACTTTTCCATCCTCCTTACAGAAGATCTGGAGTTTTTTTCCATGGTGTTCACAGACATCTCTTGTCTGCTTCTCCTCTGAGCTCATCTTGACCTCCCTGACTCTCTGCACTATGTTGGCCAGATGCCGATTAGGTCGGAGGTTCCCAGGCTGGAATCTGGTCTGACACACAGGACAGCTGCTTTGCCCTCCTGAGATGATCATTGACTTGTTCTTTGCAGTGATGCAGGCATGGCAGAAGCTGTGGCCACAATCTATGCTCAGAGGGTCTGACAGGAGCTCTAAGCAGATGGGGCAGGTCACCTCCTTCCCTATGTCTACCTTTACTGATAATTCCATTGCACCACTCCCTTGGCTTCTTTCTGTCTTGACCCTTGAAGTTCTTGGTCACGAACTCCTGTGGCGCTGGGAATACTGAAAAGAACAGGATAAGAAAAGAGGGAATAGAAAGAATACTGATTTTACCGAGATTTACCACATGACAAAACATTAATATTTAACAGAGAAAGGAGAAAAGAAAGACATGAAGAATAAACCAATGACAGAATAAAAAGGACTTTGTAGTAATTTCAAACACTTTATTCTTAATTTTTGTCTCAGGACAAATTTTATCCCATCAAAGCAACTATGGTTATTTTCTCTTTTTCTACGGGAGAGGATTGAGGCTCTTCTACCAAAAGCCTTGTTTAACCCATCATTTGTCCTGCCCTTTGTCCCCCAACCCAAAACACATTTTCCATGTTAAATGCACTAAACACACTCCTGCCCCTGGGCTTGCACACATGCTTTTCTCTCTGAATGGCATGATTGTATCCCTAGTATGTGCATAATTCACTAGTTTTAAGCTACTGAGTTGTATTTACATAGCATCAAATGCGCTCATTTTAAGTGTATAATCTCATAATTTGTGGAATCATGTAACTATTAATGTAACTCAATTTTAAACCATTTCTACCACCTGAAAAAAGAAAAACCCACAACCTAATGCCATCACTCCTATTCTGATTCCAAGCTCCAGGCAACCACTAAAATCTTTTAGGTTTTTAACCAATTCATAAAAACAGAATATATGGGGTCTTTGGTGTCTAACTTATTTTACTTGCACTATTAAGGTTGATCTACTCTGCCTTTTTCCCCAACATCAAAAACACCTCCTCAATTAAACTGTCAAATCTATGACTGCCTCAACACTTTTGCACTTCCTCTTCTCTCTGCATAAAATGATCCTCCCCCTGATGTCAGCAAGAGCAAGACTCACTCTTACATTTAATTCAATCTCCTCTTACATGTCCTCTTCTTAGAAGGTCATGCTATAACTTACTTACAAGAAAACCACCAGCAATATCACTCACTGTACATTTGGTTTATCTTATTTTTAGATGTAATATATAACATTGTTATGTAAATGTCTACCTCTTCCTCCTGAAAAGTAACCCATGCACAGACCTGGTACTATTTTTGTTCATTGATATATCCTCTATACCTAGAAGAGTGAATCACATACAGAAGTAAAATGCTAAACGAATACATAAAGCTAGAACTTCCTTATCCCTCCATAGATGATTATACCTTTTAATCAGATTTTTAACTTTTCTTTCCATTAATTAGCAGTCTCCCAATAGCTGAGCTTAGGGCCACAATTATGGTTTCCAGTGAAGAAGCATTTACATCCTAATACATCTACCCATAGCAAGTCCTCCCAGGCCCTCACACTCATGCCCCACAAACATACGCACACACACACCACGACCACCACCATCACCACTGTGAACAATTTTATAACCAGTTACAATTTAGAAATCACTGTGACTTATTTATTCTTCATACAAAACCCTTGAGAAATAAGAATACTCCCCTTCTTCAGGTGTGCCAATGGAATCAAGTGACTTACAAAGATCACTCATTCTAATCTAATAGGTAAAGAGTGAATGTATTGTCCCCAAGGTCCTCCTTCAGAGTTCTCTCCACTACTGCACAGATTTAAACAGATAACAAAGGTGAAGGCTACAAGAGCTATATTGATGCCCAATGCTATGGGGGTATAGAAATGGAGAGATCCAAACCTATGCAGTTCTGGGGCATGCTGTGGTTTTAAATGTTGAAATTTCACTTTGGCCTGGACATATGACAAGGATGAGGATAGGAACTTAAAGGCGTATGTCTGTAGGGAAGAGGAAAAGAAGCTAAAATAGTTATGGAATCACACACATGACATACACTCAATGAATATATATTTCAAAGAAACATCTGTTGGTCATCAGAGAAAAGTCTCAATTCATAAAGGAGGCCAAATATATTGAGAATATGTAATGGAGAGATAAAGTCTGTCCCATTTCAAACACAATGAATGCTACTATGGGATGGAGTGTTTCTCCCCAAATAATGTTGAAGTCCTAATGTGTGAATGTTCTCTTATTTGAAACTAGCATATTTAAATACACTTAGGTTATCATGTGATCATTAGGGTAGACCTGTGTCCTTATCAAAAAGGGAAATTTACACACAAAGAATATGCCAGGGTGAAGAAGAAAGCGGAGATCAGGGTGATGCACCTGTAAGCCAAGGAATGCCAAAGGTTTCCAGGAAACTATTAGAAGCTAGAAGAGAGGCATGGAGTAGATGCCTCCTTCACAGCCTTCAGAAGGAACCAGCCCTGCCAACACGTTTTAACTTGGATAACTAGCCTCCAGAATTGTAAGGCAATATATTCCTGCTATTTAAAACGACATTTTTGGTATTTTTTCTATGGCAACTCTAGAAAACTAATACAAGTGCTTATTTTTCTTCATTTATTCATTCTTTATCCTAACATTGAAGAAATGTTGCCCCATTGAAACTTTTCCAACCTAAGACAGATAGACAGGCACATAAACAAAATGCATACTCCCTTTTGAAGGTGGTACGAATGTAATTTTTATGGCATGGTTAAGGCTAACTAGATCCATAGCTTCCTTATTTCAGAATATTCTAACTACACAGAAGCTTTCTGTATCTGTACAGTTTAGATTTTAAAACAAATGGGCTGGACATGATCGCTCACATCTGTAATCCCAGCACTTTGGGAGGCCGAGGCAGGCAGATCACGAGGTCAAGAGATGGAGACCACCCTGGCCAACATGGTGAAACCCCATCTCTACTAAAAAATCCAAAAAGAAAATTAGCCGGACATAGTGGTACATGTTTGTAGTCCCAGCTACTCAGGAGACTGAGGCAGAAGAATCACTTGAACCGGAAGCAGAGGTTGCAGTGAACCCAGACTGTGTCACTGCACTACAGCCTGGTATCAGAGTGAGACTCCATCTCAAAAAAAAATGTCTGGGAATGGTGGCTCAAGCCCCCAGCATTTTGGGAGGCCAAGGTGGGCGGATCACCTGAGGTCAGGAGTTTGAGACCAGCCTGGACAATACGGTAAAACCCTGTCTCTACTAAGAAAATACAAATCTTAGCCAGGCCTGGTAGCAGGTACCTGTAGTCCCAACAACTCACTCAAGAGGCTGAGGCAGGAGAATTGCTTGAACTTGTGAGGCAAAGGTTGCAGTGAGCCAAGATCATGCCTGGGCAACAAAGGGAGACTCTGTCTCAAAACAGAAAAAAAAAAAAATAAATGAAATTAAATTAGAGTGGCTACACCATAAGGAGAAAAACTACTATGAGGTGTTTAGCCACCAATATCTTTTTTTTTTTTTTTTTTTTGAGACGAGGTCTCATTATATTGCCCAGGCTGATCTTGAACTCTTGAACTCAAGTGATTCTCTTGTCTCAGCCTCCGAAAGTGCTGGGATTTTAGCTAGGCATAGGCACGAGCCACCATGCCTGGCCTAGCCAACATCTTTTAAATTTCCCCATTCCCTGGGTCAGGAACTACCAGTGGAGAAAGTAGGCATGCGGAAACCTGGCAAACTCAGAAACATTGTTACCACTTCTTATTCCTCTAAACTCAGAGTTCATTTTTCAAGGACCCATTAACATGTCCAGGGTTTAGTTTTCCCCACATTAATTACCCTTTTTCCAAGAGTTCTAACTCTCTGGTCAATATGTCTCAGATGAGTCATTTTGTAACAAAGGACAGTTTTCATAAAGCAACCACAGTCTCATCGCTTTCTCTCATGGTTAGTTCATCACTTCTTAAATCCATCATTTTATTGAAGACTGCTCAAAATCACTTTCTCACAGTGAGACCTACTCTGAAATCTATTTAAAATTGCAAAGCCCTTGACAAGAGCACTACAAATACCCTATCCTATCGCAACCCTTTTGGTTTCCTGCTTTTGTTTTGTTGGTTTTACATCTATCCTGCAGTAGCTGCTACCTTTTTGCTACATTAGAACTGCTTGTTTACCTCCTTTTTTCAACTGCGTGTTTACTTCCTTTTCCCTAGAGTATAATCTCTTTCAGTTATTTAATATTGATTATGTATCAAATAGACCGCAATTTATTTTTACTATAGCTGTATGCTTTTGTTTTGTGAATTTAATCAAAAATATCTTCAGGCCAGGCATGGTGGCTCAAGTCTGTAATCCTAGCACTTTGGGAGGCCTAGGCAAGCAGAGCATGAGCTCAGGAGTTCGAGACCAGCCTGGCCAACATGGTGAAACCTTGTCTCTACTAAAAATACAAAAGTTAGTCGGGTGTGGTGGTGGGCACCTGTAATCCCAGCTACCTGGGAGGCTGAGGTAGGAAAATTGCTTGAACCCAGGAGACGGAGGTTGCAGTGAGCCAAGATCTTGCCATTGCACTCCAGACTGGGCAACAACAGCGAAGCTCCATCTCAAAAAAAAAAAATAATAATAAATTAAAAGTACATTTTTATTTATTGGGCCCTGTACTAGACTTGAGTAGGCAATTAATAAATACTAGATATGGACCTTGACAAGATGTACGGCAAAGACACATAAGTAGACAGTTACCTGGACCTCTGAAAAATGAAAGAAAGAAAAGTACATATCAGAATATGGATGACATAGGCATCAAGGTACAGAATGCTCAGAGATACGATCAGGGTAAGACTCAGGAGAAATTACCAACTCCTTGCCTTAACTCTGTGAGAGGGAAAATTGAATAGGGTGTTGAGGTAACACAAGATGAAAAGGTGCACTGAGAATAATAAAAAGCATCTTCTAAAGCAGGAGAGGACACCAGAGGTCCATAAGGCACTACTGAGGTAAGAGTAAGCTATGGGCGCTCACAGAAGAACAAGTTCCCTGTGACTGGGCCTTCAGAGGCAGGTGACCAAAGGGGATCTGCAGAGACGGGCAGCAGTCTGACAGTACCACAGCCTCTCTCATCAGACGAACCAAAGGGCTGCTAATTTATCAGGAAAGCTGTGGACTGCATCCAAGAAGTTACCAGAAGGCAAGTAAAAGGATACGCTTCGAAAGGGCCTTACTCCTGAAGAATGAGTAGCTAAGCCTCCTTCCCCCCACACCCAGGTCCAGATAAGGGCTGTCATCCCTGCTGAACCTCATCATGGGTCTCTTTACGAAAAATAAAATCAGAGCTTCACTGCACAAGCTTCTTTGGGAGAAAAGAGGAAGAAACTTGCTGCCTCTGAATAAGAGAATGTTCTCATCAATGTTGGCAACGTAGAAAAATCAAAATGACAGAATAAGAAGGTGATAGGGGTACCTAGGTTCAAGAAATGAATGGTCCCTCTATGAAACAAGGCTTTTTGCTTCTGCAAACCTCTCTTCTTTAAAGGTACTCCTCTCCCAAATTCAGTGCTTTCTTCCTCTCCCATCTCAGCAGACAGTTCACAAGCTGCCTCTTTTTGGTTATGCAGAGCAGCTTCAGAACCACAAATTAAACTCACCCAAACACAATCAATCTGTTCTTCTCATTTTCTCAAAGCCTCCTGGCAGTTGCAGTGAGCCGAGAGCGAGCCACAGCACTCCAGCCGGGCGCCTGGAGAAGGAGCCAGACTCTGCCTCAAAAAAAAAAAAAAAAAAAAAAAGCCTCCCATTCTATGCTCCCTCAGCTCACCGCACTCACCTTCAGTCCAAAGTGGAGGAGTCTTGAATCAAGGGAGAAGAGTGAGGGAAAGGCAGGAGAAGGTGTGGATCAGATTCACTCATGAGCCAGACGGCTGGTCTCCACAAATGCGTTTCCCCACAGAAGCTGAGTGAGAAACGAAAGTTAAGTTCTCAAAAGTGAAAGAAAACAAAGGAAGCTGAACAAGAGCTTACATAACAATAAACCCTGGGGAATAGTAATGCTTCAGTACTTTCTAGCTTCTGCTGTACCAGGAGGGCACTCATTCACTATTATTCTTAATGCAGTTTACTTAAGCAAGAATATTCTAATAAAAAGAATGTGAGTTACAGTTATACATTCTACAGCTTGCCTGAACACTTAGAATTCCAATGGAGTTCTAAAATTGTTAGTCAAATCTATCTTTTTTTTTTTTTGAGATGGAGTTTCGCTCTTGTTACCCAGGCTGGAGTGCAATGGCGTGATCTCGGCTCACCGAAACCTCCTCCTCCGGGGTTCAGGCAATTCTCCTGCCTCAGCCTCCTGCGTAGCTGGGATTAAATCTATCTTATATTTAAGACCTAAGCAAGTAAAATAAAGATCCAGAGACTTGGGACGCAGCTTCTTGAAATGCAGTCTGATGGGGAAGATAGTTAGAAAGCTCAACATATTTGGGCTGACAAGATGAGGATTAGCAGCTGTCATTGTGAATGGTAAAAATAAAATTATTTTTATAAATAAAAGGATCTTTAGTGTGAACTCATTAAAAAAATGTTCTCAAAATGTCATTGAATCTTAAGAGTCCATCAATTAATTACCACTTTCTGCTCCTAATCCAGACAGGCCAGATGAGGATGGATTTCAGAGAATAATAGAGGTTAAACTGTCCGTGTCCTGTTACCTTGCCACTGAGGCAGGTGAGGACATGGAAGGTAATGTTGTATTTGCCCGAGCATAGAAAGTCAACACCAAGACAAAAGTATGCCAAATTGCAGGGTCTTTATTGCCGGCGGCCACGGAGGACTCACATCTCTCCAACCCGTGGCCCCCAAAGGAGTGTGTGAAGACCCTTTATACCCATAAAAATCACCTTGGGAGTGAGGGTGTGGGACAGGGTCTGGCAGTGTGGGGGTTCCGGACATTCTAGTGGATTCCTGGGCGAAGATGGGGTGAGGAGCTCCGGACATTCCAAGGGCCAGAGGCCTTTTTGACGTTCTGGTTATTTTTTAAGTGATTCACAAAAATCAAGATTAGCATTTGTTTACACACCGTCTGGGTAAGGTGGCGATTATAGTCCTTAATTACTTATTCACATTTGGGTTATACAGAGCAGTTTCAACAGAAAGCTAAGGTATGGTTGAGGTATGCAGTTTTATGGGGCTTTTTACCATGTCACAGTAATAAATGATGCTGTTTAATTATAATCATTCACTAGGTCACCCTCATGCTTTCATAATTTTCCACTTTTCCCTACTTTTTTTTTTTTTTCTTTTTTTATGAGATGAAGTCTTGCTCTGTCACCAGGCTGGAGTGCAGTGGAGCAATCTCGGCTCACTGCAACCTCCGCCTCCTGGGTTCAAGCAATTCTTCCACCTCAGCCTCCCGAGTGGCTGGGACCACAGGTGTGTGCCACCACGTCCAGCTAAATTTTTTTGTATTTTTAGTAGAGACAGGATTCATCATGTTGGCCAGTATGGTCTCAATCTCTTGACCTCATGATCTGCCTGCCTCGGCCTCCCAAAGTGCTGGGATTACAGGAGTGAGCCACCATACCCGGCCACTTTTCCCTACTTTTCTAAGAAAAGTTTGGTCATTTTCACACGATCAATTAAAAACTAGCACCGATACATGTTATATGTCATGCACATACTTCTGTGCCCTGTTGTCTATTGTATTCTTGTTTAACTGCATATGCCAAATAATGCCATTAAAAACTGATGGAGGCCCTTGGTGTCTCATGCCTGTAATCCCAGCACTCTGGGAGGCCCAAGTGGGTAGATCACTTGAGCCCAGGACTTCAACACCAGCCTGGGCAACATGGTGAAATCCCATCTCTAAGAAAAATACAAAAAAAAAAAAAAAAAAAAGGTTGGGTGTGGTGGTGTGCACCTGTAGTCCCAATTACTTGGGAAACTAAGATGGGAGGATGACTTGAGCTCAGGAGGTGAAGGTTGCATTGAGCCAAGATTGTGCCATTGCACCATAGCACTCCAGCCTGCATGATATAGTGAGACCTTGTCACTACAAAAAACAGACAAACCCAGCACAACACACACACACACACACACATGTAAACACCCCAAAATAAAAGGGAAAAAAGCAACTCATGGAGCTTCCATAGCCTGGATCCCTGAATGACATTGCAGAGCATGGCAATCTTCAATCAATGATACACATGTAGGATGACTGACTAATCAATGTTTATTATTGAAAGAATAGGTATTTTGGTATTATTTGTTGTTATCAGAATAACAAGCTAATCATGGCTATAAATTCTTTCCTACTCACTTATATCTACGAGGACCTTATTCAATCAGCTGAAAGACTGAATAGAAGAAAAAACTGACTTATTCCCCAAAAAAGGGAATACTACCAGCAGACAAACTTCAGACTTGAGCTATAACATTGACTCCTTCTTGAATCCAGAGCCTTTTGGCTCACCTTGCAGACTTTGGATTTGCCAGTCTACAAAATCACATGAGACATTTCTCAAGTCTCTTTCCATATAAATTCACAGCTTAGTGTTTCTGTTTCTATGGTGAACCCTGACTAATACAGGCATGAATGCAGAGAAATAAGCAAGAGTTGTAATTTTAGGTATATTCCATGTGTGAATAGACTATCTTATTGACATTTGTAGGGGAGTGAGGGCTCAGTGAGTGAATGTTTTTGTTCAGAGTGCACAGGGTGTGGTCCAAGTGTCAACCACAATGGACAAAGTAAATGAACTCATTTATCCACAGACCTTTTCTCTGTCCATTTTTCTTCCCTTCTCAGCACTTCCATAGATCTCATAACCATCCTTTTATTCCTCTCTGCCTTTGAACATCTGAACTGACCTTTCATCCTGGTCTGATTTATCTCATGAAGTATTAATTGCAGCTGAAAGAAAACAGTAGGAATATTACAGGTCCTGACAAGATACCAGAAAACCTGGGCCAACTGGAAACCTGAATGTACCATACACAATTTATCACCAGAGTTGAGCATGTTGGCAGGCTCCATATTCCAACTTATGTTCTAAATTGTAGAAAAAATTAATTATTGTTGGGTATCTGTGTTTTCTCTGTAAACCTTATGTATCCTGACTGAAGAGGAATCAAACGAAATATCTCCACCTTTGGGTCCATGGATGTTTAACATTTTTCTCTTCAAGAAAAGGAGCAAAGTAACAGTAAATATGGTTAGATTCTGAATAATACTTAGAAAGAAAAGAGAGGATATTTTTAAAAATCATTTAAAATTTGTAAAAAAAAAAATTACATAATTATTACTTTGTGTGTGTGTGTGTGTATGAAACAGAGTCTCATTCTATCGCCCAGGCTGGAGTGCAGTGGCACGATCTCAGCTCACTTCAACCTCCGCCTCCCAGGTTCATGCAATTCTCCTTCCTCAGCCTCCTGAGTAGCTGGGATTACAGGCGTCCGCCATTACACCTGGCTAATTTTTGTATTTTTAGTAGAGATGGGATTTCAACATGTTGGTGAGGCTGGTTTCAAACTCCTGACCTCAAGTGATTACAGGCATGATCCTCTGCACCTGGCCACATAATTATTACTAATGCCAGAAGAATATTTGAATTAAACTATGTGACACAGCAGTTATCATTACAGCAAGAATAGAACAGAAATGTAACATCATCAAGATATTCAATTCAATTAAAATTATATTAATAACTATATGCCTTCTTATCTCTCTTTAAATATTACTCCTTATTTACACTATATTCTGATAAATCTGAGACAATAAAGAACAAAGTGTAAAAGTCCCATACCTGACTTCATGAAACTTAGAGCTGGGGGGTAGAGTGTGAAGGGGGGATGGGGTTACCGGCGATGGGATTAAGTGATGACAGGCTGCCCGCTGCAGTGCTCCCCATTGCCTTCTCCTCATGAGTTTTCTTTTTCAAACTAAATTCTCCCGTCTACCAATGATCCTAATTCCAGTGTGGACTTCCTGAGATGTCCCAGTGAGGGAAGGCTTAGAAGAGATGCTATGGAGAGGTACATGGACCACAGTTCAGCCTTCTGGACCAGTTCTGCATAGTAACCAGAAGAGAAGAGAGAGGAAGCCCTGGCCCTGCTCAGGGATCCAATAGATTCTTCAAAAAAAACAATAGGGGGTGGGAGGCAGGTGCGTTGGCTCACATCTGTAATCCCAGCACTTTGGGAGGCTGGCGGGCAGATTAGGAGGTCAAGAGTTTGAGACCAGCCTGACCAACATGGTGAAACCCCATCTCTACTAAAAATACAAA
This sequence comes from Cebus imitator, assembly GCF_001604975.1. Classification (NCBI taxonomy): domain Eukaryota; kingdom Metazoa; phylum Chordata; class Mammalia; order Primates; family Cebidae; genus Cebus; species Cebus imitator. The sequence goes on from NW_016107685.1 coordinate 1,810,940, forward strand.
AATTAGCCAGGTGTGGTGGCGGGCGCTTGTAATCCCAGCTACTCAGGAGGCTGAGGCAGGAGAATGGCTTGAACCCAAGAGGCAGAGGTTGCAGTAAGCCGAGGTTGTGCCATTGCACTCCAGCCTGGGTGACAGAGTGAGACTCCGTCTCAAAACAAACAAACAAAACGGGGAAGTTGGAGAGTTCTTTGAAAAGTTAATAGTTGAACTGCAGTCAGTGTAATAATGCAGTATTTCTTCATGGCTCTCCAGATAAATTTCTAGCATCCTGTCCTCTCTCTGGGTTTGGAAGCCTTAATAATATGACATCTGTCCTATCTGCAGCTCCTTTTCTTTTCATAGGTCCTATAAGGTTTTTACGTCCAGACCAGAAACCTACTGCAGTTCTCTAAAAATCATTAACCTTGCTTTTCCTTCTCTTTGGGGCATATCTATCACCCAGAAGCAGAACCCAGATGTGAGATCAGGAACAAGAGGAGCACATTGGAAGAATTTCAGTAAAGGGCACCTTTTCTAATTTTTAATACTTGGTTGGGTTAATCTGAAACTATGTTGAAAAGAAGTGGCATGATAACAAGATCCTGAGACTCAAGAGAAAAGGGAGATAGAGTGGGAATGCCTCTATTTTCCATGGCTCCTCCTGTGAATGGCACAGCTACAAAGCAGGCTGACTCATTAAGGGGGTGGGATTCACCGGGCTCTACGTGGCTAAATGCCATTGGCCCAATATTTTATCTTTCACTTTCCAGCCCAGGATGTGAGCAAGAATTTCCTGCAGCTCCTCTTAGAAAGATTCCTTTGAGCAGATCAGGCCCCTGGATTGGTAAGTGAATCCAAACCATAACTTCCCTGGCCTGCCTTCAGTCTTCTCCCCAGATTCACCACTTCCTGTACTGGTGTCTGAAGGTGTATTGAGTGGTTTGTGGAAGGCAAAAGTAGGAAGTCTTTCGGACAAAACTGAATTTGCTTTGATGAGTTTAACTTACCTAAAAGCTGTTCTGGAGTGGGGAAAAGACACAGAGTTTCTGCTGCCAGGGTTGACTAATGGGAACAGAGCTGCCTGGCAAGTGGGCAGCTCTGAAAGAAGGGAGAGCTGTAAAGTAAAAGGCTTTGTTTCCTGGAAGGCTGGTTACATTTCCGGGCTGACTCTCTTATTAAGTGATCCTGTTTACTTCTTCTTTTTTTTTTTTTTAATTTATTGCATTTTAGGTTTTGGGGTACATGTGAAGAACATGCAAGATTGTTGCATAGGCACACACGTGGCAGTGTGATCTGCTGCCTTCCTCCCCATCACCCACATCTGGCACTTCTCCCTGTGCAATCTCTCCTCAACTCCCCACCCTCTGCTGTCCCTCCCCTATTTCCCCCCAACTGACCCCAGTGTGTAGTGCTCCCCTCCCTGTGTCCATGTGTTCTCATTGTTCAACACCCGCCTATGAGTGAGAACATATGGTGTTTGATTTTATGCTCTTGTGTCAGTTTGCTGAGAATGATGGTTTCCAGGTTCATCCATGTCCCTGCAAAGGACACGAACTCATCGTTTTTTATGGCTGCATAATATTCCATGGTGTATATGTGCCACATTTTCCCTGTCCAGTCTATCATCGATGGGCATTTGGGTTGCTTCCAGGTCTCTGCTATTGTAAACAGTGCTGCAATGAACATTCATGTGCACGTGTCCTTATAGTAGAACGATTTATGCTCCTTTGGATATATACCCAGTAATGGGATTGCTGGGTCAAATGGAATTTCTATTTCTAGGTCCTTGAGGAATTGCCACACTGTCTTCCACAATGGTTGAACTAATTTACACTCCCACCAACAGTGTAAAAGTGTTCCTATTTCTCCACATCCTCTCCAACATCTGTTGTCTCCAGATTTTTTAATGATCACCATTCTAACTGGCGTGAGATGGTATCTCAATGTAGTTTTGATTTGCATTTCTCTGATGACCAGAGATGATGAGCATTTTTTCATATGTTTGTTGGCCTCATGAATATCTTCTTTTGTAAAGTGTCTGTTCATATCCTTTGCCCACTTTTGAATGTGTTTGTTTGTTTCTTTCTTGTAAATCTGTTTTAGTTCTTTGTAGATTCTGGATATTAGCCTTTTGTCAGATGGGTAAACTGCAAAAACTTTTTCCCATTCTGTTGGTTGCCGATTCACTCTAATGACTGTTTCTTTTGCCGTGCAGAAGCTGTGGAGTTTGATTAGATCCCATTTGCCTATTTTTGGCTTTTGTTGCCAATGCTTTTGGTGTTTTGGTCATGAAGTCCTTGCCTACACTTATGTCCTGAATGGTTTTGCCTAGATTTTATTCTTGGGTTTTTATGGTGTTAGGTCTTATGTTTAAGTCTTTAATCCATCTGGAGTTAATTTTAGTGTAAGGTGTCAGGAAGGGGTCCAGTTTACTTCTTTTATGAATGTTTCAGGGGCTCTCTGAACCATCCAAAAAGCCAGGCATTAGAAAAGACTGTTTTGAAGTTTGAAGTTTGATTTTGGCACATCTGTTAAATTAGAGGTTTAAAACACTTGATGTTATAAAATTGACATAAATTAATTTTTTTGCCAAATGACTCAAAAGGCAAAAGCCTTTCATTAACCTACACTATGACATGATAATCCTGTTTAAAGCCAAATTTTACCCTTGCATTGATTTATTAAAGTTAGCTCCAATTTGTTTAAATGAAATCCTATAGATCATTTCATCTAATCTTAACCAATTTGAGCATGAGGTGAAATCTTTACAAACCTTTTATAACCCTTTTACTAACGGGCAGATTAGTCTCTTCAGAACTCCCTGCTGTGCTTTTATTTCGGTCCTCAATTTATGAAAAGGGTATATAATACCATTTTGAGTTTAGTTAATGTTTACACATTTTTTTGAAAGATTATTTTTTACAATCTTTCTATAACTTGCTTAAATTTCTAACTCCATCTTATCAAATTTAACATCCTTCATCCCAGGGCAAAATTTACATTTCTATGCTTTCTTATAATCTTTCACTAAAATACACATTTTACTGTTTTTATATGCCTTGCATGTAAAACTGTTTAGTGATCTCAAATACATGTTGCACTGTTAACTTTTAGCAACTTTTATTTTTCGTTAAGAAACCTGGTTAGTAAGCAATTTTAATTAGGTACCAGGTGTGGTTCCTAGGACCCAGACAGAAGTGCAGATAAAGTCTGACTTTTCAGCATCTAGCTCCATGTGTCCTGGGACTTATCTATTTATAAACCAAGCAGTACATAACCTTGGAACATTCAGCAAACCTAGTATCTAAGTTGTATGATTTAGACCACCTGTTTGCATTTGCATTTTACCAATAATCCTTAAGACAGTTTTTATTTCTTCAAGTTACATGAACTAACCAATATTTGATGTATGTGCTTAATTTTCCTTAAGCCAATTAATTAAATCTCTTTTTATAGACATTGTACACAACACATATATAGGAACACAGACAGAAGATTCAGCACTTGTAAGATTTTTTTATTTGCCAGTTTTTTAATTGGATTACTGGCTTTAGGATGGAGCCCTTTGAGGAACAGGACCAGGTAGCATGCATATTTAGGGCCTAATAAGCAGGCACAGCTGAAGGCAAAGTCAGGTTTCTAAAATTAAGAGTGCTACTTTATACTGGATTTTGGGTCCCCGAAAGGAGGCAGATACTATGGGAGAAGACAGTGTTCTACTTTTACTGTGTGTTTCATTACAAGGCAACACAAAGCCAATTGGCTTATTTTGTAATTAGCCCACCCCACTATGGGAGTCTTATTTCTTAGTGGGGGGCAGGGATGTTTCCATTTTTTAGGTGGCCAAGAGTATGCTTCTCTGATTTATAACTACTGTTAGGCATCCCTTACAGTGTGTTTCCTACCTAGTTGTTACACACCAAAGCTCTCTCATAATGTGAAGTAATTTGATACCCCCAAAACTTAAAATGGTAGATACCACAATGCATAACAGAACACAGCCTTTGATTTTGAGAGGGAACTATCTGCTTTTAAATTTGGGGGTTTCATGAGGAAAACAGAGATTTTTTTTTTCCCAAAAGGGGGTCTGTGGTGCCACCTCTGTTTTTTCCCAAGGAGTCCCATGCTACCAGAAGTTATTTTGGGGCCTCTCATGCATGCATTAAGAGTGGTAAGACCAAAAAGGGAAAAAAAAGGAAAAAAATACTGAAGAAAAACAAAACAAGATTGAAATACAGAAAAAAAAAAGATTTTAAATATGTCTCTGGCGCCTCCTCTGTTTTTCCCAGTGAGTCCCAGGCTATCAGAAGTTACCTTACTTAGGGCCTCTGTGTGCATTAAAAAAAACAAGACAAAAAAAAAAAAAGGAGAAAAATAATTCAGTCAACTGAGAAGAAAAAGAAACTTTTTCCAGAAAAACAAGATCCAAGAAGAGAGAAAGGCATTTTAAATATACCTATAACTTGAATATCCACTTATAATTAGGCTGAGAGCTCTTTAAGAAAATCCTTTTAAATCTCTTGTTACTTGACTTCAGCCATGCCAAGCAGTTAAGATTTTCGGCTTTTGAACTTTATAGAAAATAACCTCACAGGTGAAAGCAACAAACCTTATTTAGGTTGTGAATGAACCACAGATGTACAAGGTATTTTCAAAGGGGTGATGGACAGCTTTTGAAACTGTCATTACAAAATTGTGACTGAGACAGTGGAAGAGATCCAATCCAAACAACTCCATTTTCTTTCCAGCCCCCAAGCTGTCCTTGCCCATCTCTTGAGCATAGGCTGAACCAACTTTGGGAGAAGCCTGGTTTACAGTTTATACTCTAAAACAAATATGATAACAGCCCCTTATGATATACCTCCTTCTTGCCTGGGGCCAGACTAAGAAACTAACCATAAGATTAGAAACCATGGTTTAGGAGTCATGCAGCTGGAGGCTACAAGATTTTGATCCTCCCTAATCTGCTCTCAAGATCATTACTTAAGATATTTTGTAAACCCTGCCTTTGATGGATCAGCTGGCACCATTCCAGAAGGGTGTAAGCTGAAGACTGAAAAACTGGCTTATCTGATTGTGTGGCCCTCACCCAGGAACTGACTTAGCACAAGAAGACAGCCATCATTGCAAACTGGTGGAGACTAAAACAAAGTATTGCCACGTGGTTACAAGTCACGGTCCTGAGGACATGAAAAAAGATGGAGGCCTGTAGCCAAGTTTGTTACTGACCATTTTGTTGGACTGGCTCGAACAACAGGCTTATGAGGTCTTGGGCCTGATCCTATTGTAAGATACCCTTTCTTTGACAGAACCATACAGAAAAACATGCAAAGCACATCAGGTGGCCTGCAGCTTAGGACCAACCTTACAAATTCTTTTTCATTAATTATAACTTTACAGAGAATATAAACAACAATTCTTATTATCCCTTTTACTGGTTTGCACAGGGAGAGAGAAGACAAAGACCTGACTGGTAAGAAATTTTTACCCTTTTGCCAGCATATCAGGCTCTGGGTTCCTTCCCCTTAGCTCAACTCTAAGCCAAGCATTTTAAATTGGAAAACTAACTTTTCCAAGTTTGAAATAACATTATTTAAAAAGCCATTTTAAACTGTGAAAGAAGGAAATACACCATACAAAGGAGTTCCAATTAGGGTTGTCAAGAGATACTGTATTTCTTCCTCTTGTCAGTGGTGTTTCTCCTCTTGATTTCCCTTCCCTATTTCCTCCTTTCCCTTCTGGCCTACTATGAGACTTGTTGCTTATCTCCAAAATTATTTTCTTTTTGTAGAGCTGCCTGTTTTAGCTGTAGTTAGGGTTTGGTTTAGGAGCAGCATAACATTCCTCCATGAGAGGTCAAATACCTGAGTTAAATTTTGGAAAGCTTCTAAATACCTATCAGGGTCATCAGAAAATTGGCCTATATCTTGCTTTACTTGCCTAATGTCCTGCAACGAGAAAGGAACTTGAAGAGGCCCCAGGTCAGACGGATTTTCAGATGGTTTCCCTGAAAATGATTTTTTTAATTTGGGGGAACTATTTTCCCTGGACCTGCTCAATATGATTTCCAAAAAAGCTGCATTGATTTTACAATGCTTGAAAAGGTTTGGTAAAAACACCACACCCCTGTGAAAAGAAAATGAGTTGCTTTCTTTAAAGTTCTGAGGTTAAGGAAGTTCCAGTGTTTCAGAGTACACTCCAGAAGGGTGCAAGCGGAAGTTAACTTATTACCCATTTAGAAAAAGAAACAAGAATAAAAGTATCCTCTTAGTCTTCTTCCTTTCCATATGACCCAGAGTGGAGGAGAGGACAGGGAGCATCATTCGAATGCTTCCCCTCCCAGATTTCTGGATCCCAGCACTATGTTAAATGTGTCCTCCATGGTTATAGGTGTGGTGCTTCAAGCCATGGAACCAGATGAACTAAGTGATGGGGCTAACCACGCTTATCCACGCAGCCTTAGTTAATCCACCTTGTGTGATTTCCCTTTGACTTGCTAGAACCTGTGTAATTTGCCTGGCTCCCTAAAAAACAGATGTCTGGAGAGACTGTCGCCTTTGGGCAAGGATCCTTTAACAGAGGCAATGTGCTGGATTGCGTAATATTACAGCCCATATTAAAGCACTTACCCTTAAAAAAATGTTCTGGTTAACTTTCAAACTTAAAATTCCCTTACTAATTGAGTACTGTCTTAATCTGAGACAGACTATGTGCCTTAAAAGAACACAGGAACGAATAGCCATTTTCCTACTGACGGGACAATATCAGGACTAAAATCTGGCTGCAGAAGACACTTTACTCCTAACTGTTAAGTGCAGAAACTTCCCATTCCCAGAAGAGGCCTACCGCCTGATTTCTAACAGTGTAAAAGGAAGCTGCTGTGTTATGGTGGAAAAAGAGGAAAAAGGTGTGCCTCATGTAGATGATTTTTATTTCCACTAAGTGACGCTGTTGGCTTAGAAATACTATGTGCTTGCCAGCGATGTGGTGGTAAGTAACCTCACCATAGGAGAAAGGGGAAAACTCTGTTCCTAGAGGCATTTTCCTGATCTTACCTAGCAGGATTACTTTCCTAGGCTGTAAAAATCCCTGCACATTTCACACACAGAAAGAGTAAGAGGTTGCAGATAGAGAAGGAAGAAGAATTTTGCAACAGAATAGTTGAGGATTCTCTGCCAACACTCAGAGTGCACTGTCGGAGGCTGCGTGTGCTCCAGGGACCTTTGAATCATGCCAGGGTGTGCCCTGGCCAGAAATTCTCAGTTACCTCAGAACTTTTCCCAGCCTCGCTTGATGGCGAGGTCCCCCCATGAAAAGAAGCTAGTTCAAAATGGCCAACATTTCCAGTACCCACGGGTATTGGGGGGTTCTCCATGTTCCCCTCAGCAAGCCTCACATCTGAGTTTTTAGTATGGCAGCCAAAGTTAAGCATAAGTACCAGGCTGACAGATGCGCATTGATTTATTTGGTTTCATTTTAATATAGAGGCCAAGAGTGCCTTAGACTAATAGAACAGATTTTAAGCTTACTCCCATACTTACCACTCCAATGAAGGCTGTACCTTGGATTCCTGGCCCATGCACCAAAATGATAAAGCTCTCATGACTGGAGGAACACTAGGGATCTTGGTCTTGACTGATAGGGTTAATGACATGGACACATGTGGAGTGGTTTTAAGGAATGAACAGTTTAATAGGCAAGAAAGAAGAAAGGAAGACGAAAACAGCTCCACCATACAGAGACAGAGGGAGGAGGATTTGAACAAAGCAAAAACCTCATGTGCAAAATGGCTGCTTACATGAGGAGGCTAGAGGAGGTGGTGTCTGATTTGCACAGGGCTCAGGGAGTGACCAGGTATGTTATTCACATGGCCCATGAAAAACTGGCCCTTCCACCCTAACCTTTCAATATGCAAATGTAGAGCGCCACGATGTTTTACACACATGGGGATACATGGGCGCAGCCATGTTGCCAGGCACATGTATGGGCAAGGGAGAAGACAACAGGAATCACCATGTTTGGATGGACCCAGTTTCTAATGTCCAGCATTTGTGTATTAAAGCTTGCTGGCCTGGCTCTAAGAGCTGGGGCTTTCCTGGTAGACAAGAAATGTTTCTGGAGCTGCCTTAAAACAAAAACTTCCCAAGGACCCCTTTTCCTCTCTATCTGCCTAAAATAACTTCTTAATATTTCCTATAACACTACTAGATGATATTGCTTAACAAATGAATCTCAGTACAATTTTATTTTTCCCACCTATGTATGAAAAGTGATGCCTTTCCATATAACATCAGTAATTTGCAGCTATATTATGCTTAGGGGAACAGTTTTGCCCCAGTTACAGAAGAAAATTCTGTCTATATGCATATTGCTTGGATTTTACAAAAACTGGTTATTGTCTTGTAATGTTTTTGTTGCTGGTCTTTAGCTGTCACCTCTAGGACATGTTGTGTTTGCATTCTCATGATCCCAGATGTCAGGAGAAGGCTCATGTGTAAGGTACAATCACCTGACATCTATGCCAGGTAGCTGACCTGAGAGATACCAGGCAGATAATAATTGTGTTTCCATCTCAAACTCCCTGACTGCTGTGCAGCCTTTGGGTCACTGCTTAGGTAGTGGTGGGGTTAGCCCCACGTGTGGAACCTCTGGCTCCTCTGCACATACCTCTTTCTGTGTCTGTTATGGCATCAGTTATTTTCACACTGGCTCCTTGTAATCTCACATTAAACATACATTTTACAGCCTCCTGACAGATGGCTATCTCCATTCCCCCCTCCCATAGGCTTTTATGCATCTCAGCGCTGGTGCAATTTTTAATGGAATAAAAGGTAAATGGAGTCCTCACTCTCAGGTTTGGATTACAACTTGAGTCATAAACAAGGCTAGACATTATTGTACGATGCAAACCTCTGATCTTGCCATTTATCAGAGCCTGATACTGGCCAAAGCCACTGCAGCATAACACTATAAACCCTTGGCCCACTTTCAGTATCCATACCATCGGATGGATTGTGCCTCCACCCCACCTTCATTCCGCCTTGTTCTTTATGGCCTTCGTAGATTATGGGAGAAGTGGACAGTTTTTATAGGTCTGAATTTATCTCCATACAGCCTTTATAACATTTCCCTTCCTTTTTCAGAGCAAGGGAGAGACTCATCAGCTGTCTCATAACAGAGATCTTTCTTTCACCATGAAACTTTGACAGCCACAATACATCAGTATCTATTAGGGCCTTCTCTTTCCTTGTTTTTAGCCTTACAGCTCCATTTACCTGGAATTCCTTACAGCGGTGGAACATAGACTGAGGCCACAGGGTCCTTACTGAAACCAGGTCTGTCAGTCAACAACTCTGAGCCACCACTCTGTGATACTTCCCTGACTGAACACCAGCAGCAGTTTCCAATCCGGTTTGCCATTTCACTTATGGGAGATAACAGCCCTAAACTAGCCAAGCTCATGTAGTTTAGCCAGGGGATGCAGGACAGGAGAACCATGTGGCACAGCTTTCCCAGGCGAGTTCTCAGTGAGAGTCCCCAGGGTAGTACAGGAGGCATTGTCTCCATCATCTGAGTTTTTTAAGAAATGAGACTGGCTGGATGTGTGTGAAATGCTGTAGGTTAGAAAAGCCTAGTGCCCCAAAGGACTCATTATCTTGTGAAAGCTCATGGGAACAGTTCTCAGAAACCTAAAAGAAATATATCTGGTTTTGTGGTGGAAAATGAGGCCGTTATTTTCGTTTGTCATTGATTAACCAATAGTGTAGCAAAAGGCCACTGAAAGAGGACCCTGAATACAGGGTCACCTCAGGTCACCATATTGAAGATAAATAATTTTTGTAAATCACTTCTTATGCCTATTTATACATTTGATGAAACGCCATCATTCACTCTGTGCTGATAATAAGGGCAATCATTGCAAATGCACAATGACTGGTGAGATTTGTTATACTGCACATAAGGTGGTCAGAGCAGGTATTTTTGATCATATGACATGTAAGAAGATAATTTAATAAAATCATACTAACATCAGGGAAACATTTTATGCTGAGAGAAGAGCAAATGTGAACGCCCTGAGGCATAGGTGGTTTGGTGAGTTTAATATTGAGGATGTGTTTTGGCATAGAAAAGAAAAGCTAGGAGAGATTATGGGTCACACAAAGACCTTGGTAGAAAAGACCTCAGTTTGTTTTCCATTCATTGAAAGTAAAGAAAAATGATAACCAATGCACAGATAAGAGCAGAATTTGTCATATGACATGAACTGAGAGTAAAGTATTTAAGGCAATTATTAAAAGCCCTTATTACCAGGTAACCAAACACCATTTCTTATTTCTCTCCTTTTTTTTGTCTTTATATATTTTCATTTTGCCCATTTTCTAATTGTACACAATCAATATCCTTTCTATTTAGTCTGTTTCTCACTTAGTCACATTTTAACCTTCCCAATCATGCAGGGATCTGTGAGCAAGAGGAACATCAGCCGTCAGGACAGGCAAGAGCAGTGGAGCAGCGACTATGGCTTTTAGAATCCTGGAGAATATAAAGGAGGAGGTGACCTGCCCCATCTGCCTAGAACTCCTGACAGAACCTCTGAGCCTAGACTGTGGCCATAGCTTCTGCCAAGCATGCATCACTGCAAACTGCAAAGAGTCTATGCCACACCAAGGAGAGAGAAGCTGCCCTTTGTGCCGGATCAGTTACCAGTCTGAGAGCCTGCGGCCTAATCGGCATTTGGCCAGCATAGTGGAGAGGCTCAAGGAGGTCGTGCTGAGCACAGAGGAGGAGCAGAAGGTTGATCACTGTGCACGCCATGGAGAGAAACTTCTACTCTTCTGTGAACAGGATGGAAATGTCATTTGCTGGCTTTGCGAGCGGTCTCAAGAACACCGTGGTCACCACACATTCCTCGCGGAGGAGGTTGCACAGAAATACCGAGTAAGAGACTGGGATGGAGGGAGGAGAGGGCAGAAAATGGATCCGGTGGAAAATTTTCACTTTGCATTTGACTTTAATTGCCTTGTCATCATAGGCCTGAGGCCTGGGATTATTTTTTTTTCATCCTATGCTTAACTTCTGAGGCTTGAAGGACAGTTTTTCTGCATTCCACCCAATTACAAGAGAATAATCCAAGAGTATATATTCCTGGCCAGAAATAAATATTTTGTACCTTGGGTTAGATGGGTAGAGAGTTGGTGTCCAAGAAAAGCTCTTATTACCCCTTTCAGCAGGAGAGTAGCTAGAGTGGGATGAGATATAAGTTCTTCCCTTGCTGCAGGATCAGTTTTTTCTTCTAGGACAAAAAGAATCAGTTTACTCATGGTGACAAGATGGGGAGGTCTATTACCTGAGACGTAGGGAGGACATTCACCAATGTAAGTTTTCTTCCAAGTCATGGATTCTCATTGCCTTTCTCACCATTTCTGTAAATTTGTTTCGTCTGAGATCAACCTGATTTCTTTCATGTTTATACTCTATCCAGGTGCTGGGAAAGTGCATAGCTTGACTATGGTGTGATTCCTTTCTCACAGGAAAAGCTCCAGGTAGCTCTGGAGATGATGAGGCAGAAGCAGCAGGATGCTGAAAAGTTGGAAGCTGACGTCAGAAAAGAGCAAGCTTCCTGGAAGGTAACATGACATGGTTCCTGAGGGAGTTAGCCAGAAAACTGGGCAGAACCATGGGAAGGAGCTTTCTTCCTCTTTATTCCCTGATGCTTGTTAAGTCCAGAAGTCATCTGATTCGTCCTCTTTATCCTTTCCCTGATGGAGTGTGGTGGCTAGGGAGTGAATTTGTCACAGTGAACACAGGTATCTGTAGGGAGCTATTTACATGAAGGTTCTCTCTGGTGAAGATGGCTAGTGAATCCTGTATTCCATTTTTGTGTTACTTTTTGAGTCTGTGACTCTACTTGGGGAAGACATTTGGCAGTGGCTCATGGTTCTGTCCTCAGTGTTCAACTTTTGGCAGGGAGTTTGAGTTTGAGCTGAGAGGTAATACAGGCAGGCACGAGTGTCCTGGATAGCTGTGTGAAAGCTAAGCTACACCCAGGTAACCCATTTTGACTCAGGATGAACCTCAATATACCCATTCAAGATCATTGTTTTAAAATGTCATGAAGGAAAAAAAAAATAGGAAAAATTAACTTTTCTAAGACCTACTCTCCTGCTTCTATGTCCCCTCCTTGTGAGAACTCCCCAAAAGAAACAGTTATTTTTCTGACTATCAGCCTCTGCCTGGTAAACTAAGTGCCCCTTTCTCCCTTCACATCTCTGAAGATTCAAATACAAAATGACAAAACCAACATCATGGCAGAGTTTAAGCAACTGAGAGACATCCTGGACTGTGAGGAGAACAATGAGCTGCAAAACCTGGAGAAGGAGGAGAAAAACATTCTGAAAAGATTTGTACAGTCTGAAAATGACATGGTGCTGCAGACCCAGTCTGTGAGAGTGCTCATCTCAGATCTGGAGCATCGCCTGCAGGGGTCAGTGATGGAGCTGTTACAGGTAAGAAGTGGAAAGAAGCCTGAGCATTGAGATTAAGGAAGAGTGAAGGCTATTTCCTTTTCTGTGTTACTGTGCTCTTTCTAATATTAACAACATTCCCTGCAGGACTGCTTTTTTGAATCAATTGCTGAAGTTACAGGAATAATTGAATGTGGAAGTAACAAGAGATAATCCAATTTTTATTAATTTATCCAGAGCAGTACAAAAATTTGGCATAGTAGAGATGATCAGTTAGCTCTAGTGATGTTTGATAGGTTCGTATTCTCTGTATTCTAGTGTCATGCACTTATCAATGCAGCTTTTCATTGCTCAGCTTAGCCACAGGCAAACAAATGCACATCAAAATACAAGACGCTTTTTATTTTTTCCCTTCATGGAATGAATTGAGAACTCTTTCCTCTTTTTTTATTTTCTGAAAAAAATTGAATTCACTAGCAAAACCATTGTAGTCTGCTGTTCATTTTGAAAAGGTATAATTTTTTTCTTACATGCATTGGATTTATTTAGATTTTTTACATTTTTTGAATATGTTCTTGGTAATGTATGTCTCTATAGGAATTTGTCCATTTCATCTAAGTGGTCAAATTTGTAAGTCCAAAGTTGGCCCTAAGAATTATTTATAACCCCCCTATTTTTGTCATTTTTTTCTTTTGTTGTCTTTATTTAAATTGATAAATAAAAGTTGTAAGTATTCATTATGTAAAGCATGCAGTTTATATATATATATTGTGGAATGGCTAAATGGAGCTAATTGTCACATGAATTACCTCACATGCTTATCATTTTCTTGTAAAATAGAACATTTAAAATCTACTCTCTTCCCAATTTTCAAGAATACAATAACTTGTTAACTATAATTGCCACATTGTGCAATAGATTTATTGAAGATAGTCTTGTTTTTATTCTGAAGTTGGTATCCTTTTACCAATATCTGCCTCAACTCTCCCTGCTCCCCAGCTCCTGGAAACTCCTCTTACACTCGCTAATTTTTCACATCTATGTACTAAGTGATATTATACAGTATTTGTTTTTCTGTTCCTGATTTGTTTTACTAAAAGTCCTCCAGATTTATCTATGTTTTGTGACAACAGAATTACTCTCTTTTTTAAGGCAGAATAGTATTGCATTGAGTATACATATGTGTGTATGTGTGTGTGTATACATATATATATATACATACATATAGCACATATATACTGTGTGTGTGTGTGTGTGTGTATATATATATATACACATTCAACTGTTGATGGATACAGGCTGATTCCATTTCTTGGCTATTGTAAATTATGCTACAATTAACATAGATGTGTAGATACCTCTTGGAAATGTTTATTTCATATCTTTTGGATATATATTCAGTCATAGAACTGCTGAATCATATGGTAGTTCTATTTTTAATTTTTTGAGGAGCCTCTATACTATTTTTCACAGGGGCTATAATAATTTTCATTCCTGCCAGCTGTGTGCAAGGGATCACTTTTTTTCACATCCTCTCCAACATGTGTTCTTTTGTCTTTTTTATAATAGTCATTCTAAACAATGTGAGGTCATATCTCATTGTGGTTTTAACCTTTTAATCATAAAATAATCTTTTATGATTAGGGATATTCTGCATTTTTTTATATACCTGTTGGCCATTTGTATGTCTTCTTTGAGAAATTTCTTTTCAGTCTTTTTGCATATTTTTTGCTTGGGATATTTGTTTTTCTGCTTTTGAGTTGTATAAATTCTTTATATATAATGAATATTAACTCTCATCAAATATATGGTTTGCAAATATTTTCCTCTGACCCAAAGGCTACCTTTTTATTTTGATGATTATTTCCTTTTAGTGCAGAAAATTTCAGTATGATGTAATCCCTTTTGTCTATTTTCAGTTTTGTTGCCTGGATTTTTGGGTTTATAGCTAAAACAATCATTGGCCTGAATGATGCTTGCAGCTTTTCCCTTGTGTCTTCTTCTAGTAGTTTTACTGTTTCAAGGCTTATATTTAAGTATTTAAGCCACTTCGAGATAATTTTTGTATCATTTCAAAGTGTGAGATAGAATATAATTTTAGTCTCCTGCATATGGCTATCCAGTTGTTACAACACAATGTATTAAAGAGACTGTCCTTTCCTCAATGAGTGTTGATACCACTGTCAAAAACTAATTGACCCTAAAGGCGTGATTTTTTTTCTAGCTTACTGTACTGTTCCATCGGTCTATGTGTCTGTTTCTAATGCTAGCACTATACTGTTTTGATAACTGTAGCTTTGTAATATAATTTGAAGTCAGGTAGTATGTTGCTTCCAGCATTGTTCTTTTTGTTCTGGATTTTGCTGGTGATTTAAGGACTTTTCCGGCACCACACAAACTTGAGGGTTGTTTCATCTATTTTTGTAAGAAATGTCAGAATTTTAATAAGAATTGCATGGAATCTGTAGATTACTTTGGGTAGCATGTACATTTAAGGATATTACAACTAGACTACAACCATATTACAATTCATCATTACAGCAGCCTTAGAGCAGGCTTATAAGAAGTTCTAAAGGGAGTGCTGAACATGGAATAGAAAGAACAACAACTGATACCACAGAAACACACTAAAGCACATACCATACAGACAACATAAAACAACTACACACTCAAGTCTACCTAGTAGCCAACTAACAGCATAATGTCACATATCAATACTAACCCAGAATGTAAATGAGCTCAATGTCCTACTTAAAAGACATAAAGTGGCAAGAGGAATAAAAAGACAAGACTCAACTGTCTGCTTTCTTCAAGAGACCCATCTCACATGTAATGATACCCACAGGCTCAAAGTAAGGAGTTGGAAAAATACTTAATGGAAATATAAAACAAAAAAAAGCGGGAGTAGCTATTTTTATATTGATAAAACATACTTTAAACCAATGACAAGAACAAAAAAGAGAAAACATGATAAAGGGTATAATTCAACAAGAAGACTTAACCATCTTAAATATATATGAACCATAGGTGAGAGCACGCAGATTCACAAAACAAGCTCTTCCTGACCTAAGAAACAACTTAGATGACCTCATAATAATACTGAGAGACATAACATTTAACTGAAAGCATTAGACAGATCATAAAGACAGAAAACTAACAAGGAAACTCTGGACTTAAACATGATGACTGGCCAATTGGATCTAATTGACATCTGTAGACTACTTCACCAAACAACCACAGGAAATACACTTTTCCTGGACCAGAACATATTCTATGATCAACCACATATTTGGTCATAAAGGAAGTCTCAATATATTAAAAAAAAAAAAAAAAACTGAAATCATAACCAAGTATACTCACGAACCACAGTGCAATAAAAAATAGAAATCAATATCAAGAAGACCTCTCAAAACTACACAAATACATAGAAGTTAAACAACTTGCTCCTTAATAACTCTTGAGTGAACATTAAAACTAAGGCAGGAATCAAATATAATATTTGAAAACAATAAAAATAAGAACAAAACTTATAAAAATCTCTGCCAAAGAGCTAAAACAATGAAGAGGAAGCATGAAGCACCTTCATTAAAAAGTTAGGAAGATTTAAAATTAATAATCTAACTTTCCACCCAGAAGAATGAGAAAGAAAAGAAAAAACTATTCCTCTAAGCTAGCAGCAGAAAATAAATAACTAAAATTGGAGAAGAACTGAATGAAATTGAGACACAAAAACCCATAAAAAGATTAATGAGGTTAACAGTTGGTTCTTCAAAAGAATAAACAAGATCGATAGACTTCTAGCTAGATTAATAAAGAAAGAAAAAACAATATTCATGTAAGTGCAATCAGAAATGACAAAGATGACATTACATCTTAGCCTGCAAAAAAGATACTCATAGACTATAACTGACAATCCAATGAAAACAAGTTAGAAAATTTAAGGAAAATGGATAAATCCCCAGAAACACAAAATTTTCCAAGACTGAATCAGGAGGAAATTGAACCCCGAACAAACCAATATCAATTTCCAAAGTTGAATCAATAATAACAAACCTATGAACCAAAAAAGCCATGGACCAAATGGATTCACAACTGAATTCTATCACATATTTAAAAATATATATTACCAATATTACTGAAAGTATTTCAAAAAATAGAAGAGTAGGGTCTCCTTTCTAACTAATTCTATGGAGCCAGCATCAATCCAATATCAAAACCCGGCAAAGGCACAGTGAAAGAGAAAAATCTCAAGCCAATATTCTGATGAACATAAATGAAATAGTCCTTCACAAAATACTAGCAAACTCAATCAAACAGTGCAACAAAAGTTAATACACCATAATTAAATATACTTTCTCCTGGCATGCAAGGCTGGTCTGACATACACAAATCAGTAAGTGTGATCCACAACATAAATGGAATTAAAAGCAAAAACCATATTATTATTTCAGTAGGTGCAGAAATGCTTTCAATAAAATCCAACAGCCCTTCATGATAAAAATCCTAAACAGACCAGGCATCAAAGGAACGTAACTAAAAATAAGAGCCATCTATGACAAACTCATAGCCAAAATCATACTGAATGGGAAAAACCTGGAAACATTCCCCTTGAGAAATGGATCAAGACAAGGATATGCACTCTACCACTTCTATTCAACGTAACACTGTAAGTCCTAGTCAAAGAAATTATGTAAGCAAAAGAAATAGCCGGGCGCGGTGGCTCAAGCCTGTAATCCCAGCACTTTGGGAGGCCGAGGCGGGTGGATCACGAGGTCAAGAGATCGAGACCATCCTGGTCAACATGATGAAACCCCGTCTCTACTAAAATTACAAAAAATTAGCTGGGCATGGTGGTGCATGCCTGTAATCCCAGCGACTCAGGAGGCTGAGGCAGGAGAATTGCCTGAACCCAGGAGGCGGAGGTTGCGGTGAGCCGAGATCGCGCCATTGCACTCCATCCTGGGTAACAAAAGCGAAACTCCGTCTCAAAAAAAAAAAAAAGAAAAGAAATAAAAGACATCCAAATAGAAAAAAAGAAAGAAGTAAAACAATATCTCTTTGCTGACAATATGGTTCTATACAAATATATATATATATATTTCAATCCATGAACACAATTTTTTTACATTTTATCGGTGTCTTTTTAAATTTTCTTCTTCAATATTTTATAGTGTTCAATGTACAGATCTTTCAACTCCTTGGTTAAATTTATTCCTATTTTATTTTATACTATTATATATGGGGTAGTTTTCTTGATTTCTTATGAAAAAAATTGTTAGTGTATACAAATTCTTTATTTTACATCCTGCAACTCTGTGAAGTTATTAGTTCTAAGAGGTTTTTTTGTAGTCTTAAAGATTTCTATTGTGAAATCACATTAAGTGCAAACCGTGGCAATTTAACTTCTTTTCTAATTTGGATGTGTTTTATTTCTGTCACATGTATGTTTGCTCTGGCAAGAACTTCCAGTACTTGGTCAAATAGAAGTAGCAAGTATGGGCATTCTTATGTTTTTCCAGAGCTTGGGAGAAAAGCTCTTACCTTCTTTTGAGTGCATTTTGATGTTATGTTTTATGTAATGTTATGTTATGAGGCTATGTTAGTATGATGTTAGCTGTGGGTTTGTCACATACAGCCTTCATCATATTGTGTTAAATCTCTTGTATAGCCATTTTTCTAAGAGTTTTTTTAATCATAAAAATATATTTAACATTGTCAAATACTTTTTCTGCATGAATTGTGATGATCATATGGTTTTTGTCCATTATCCTGTTAAAGTATTTTAACATTTATATACGTTTGCATATGTTGAACCATCCTGTGCTCCTGAAACAAATCTCACTTTATCATAGTGAATGATTTTTTTAATGTGATGTTCAACCTCAGTTACTAGTATTTTGTTGTTTACTTTCCATCCATGTTCTTCAGGTATATTGACTGACATTTATTTTTTCTTTAGTGTTCTTGTGCAGATTTGTCATCCTGTATTCATAAAATTAGTACAAATATTCCCTCTTTGTCAATTTCTTAGAAGAGTTTGAGAAGGATTTTGGTTTATTTTTCTTTAAATGTTTGGTAGAATTCAGCCATGAAGCCATCATGTCCTGGGCTTTTATCTAATGAATTACTTTTTATTACTGATCCACTCTTCTTACTCATTGTTGGTCAGCTCGTATTTTCTGTTTCTTTGGGATATAGCCTTGGTAGGTTTAACATGTCTAGGAATCTATCTCTTTCTTCTATGTCATCTAATATATTGATATAAAATTTTATATAAATTGATATATAAAATTTTATATAAATTGATATATAAAATTTTGTACCAATATATTAGGTATATACATAGTTTAGACTACCAATAGTAGTCTCTTATGATCTTTTGTGTATCAGTTGTAATGTCTTCCCTTTCATTTCTGGTTTTATTTATTTGAATCTTCTCCTTTTTATTTTTAGTCTAGCTAAAGGTTTGTTGATTTTATTTATCTTTTCAAAAAACAAATCTTAGTTTTATTGATCTCTTCATTGGTTTTTCTAGTCAATTTCATTTGTCTGCTTGATTTTTATTATTTCCCTCCTTTGGGTAACATCGGCCTTAGTTTCTTCTTCATCTAGGTCCCTGAAGTGTAGTATTAGGTTGCTTATTGGGGATTTTTTTTTTCTTTTTTCATGTAAAACCACTTTTGCAAAAATTATATAAATGAGGAAATTATGACAGTGAAGGAGATGTGATCTAACAAACCCATATTCCCTTTATAGCCTCCAAACTGCTCTTAGGCAGTTAACTTGAGGAGAAATTTAATTTATAGTTTAAATGATATTAGCCCTTTCCCCAAACTAAACCGCCTTTGTAAGGCTAATGAAAGACCACCAAGTTAGGAGAATAAAAGGAGATAATTCAGACCAGTCATTATTTCAGAGGTCACAAGGTTTGCAGCCTCCTCAGTTACTCCTATAGATAACATCACTATTATAGAACCTACAATTAGCTTTTTGAGATGTAATTTCAGGTTTTTGCATTTCTAACGATGAATGGCTCTACCTGGACCCACCAACTGGCCTCATGTCCTCACCCCAAAGTAGAGTCAGGGAACACAAAGAGGATTTTCCACACCCCTATGATTATACCCTTGGCCAATCAGCACTGCCCATTCTCTGGTCCTCAGCCTGTCAAACTATCCTTGAAACAACTTAGCCTCCAAATTTTAAGGAGGCTGATTTGAGTAATAACAAAACTCCAGTCTCCCATTCAACTGGCTATGTGTGAATTAAACTCTATTTCTATTGCAGTTTTCTTATCTTGACACATTGGTTCTATCTGACAAATGAACTCTTGGGTTTTTATACATGTGGGCATTTATTGCCATAAAATTCCTTCTTAGGCTTGCTTAGGCCACAGCCCATAAGTTTTGGTATGTTGTGTTTCCATTTTCATTTGACTCATAATATTTAAATGCTCTTAAGGTGGGCATCTAATCCAACACAGACAGGTGCCATGCGAGCCTAAAAGTGTTTTATGTTAAAACTTACAAGAGAAGTTCTCCTTTCTGCTGGGGCTTGTATCAGGAGATTTACATTTCCTTCATGTACAGAGAATAAACTCAATGTAGAGGAATAAGTAGAATTTGGAGAAGGACATTGATCACATTTTTGTTTTTTGTTTTCAGATGGAGTCTTACTCTGTTGCCCAGGCTGAAGTGCAGTGGCATGATCTTGGCTCACTGAAACCTCCACCTCCTGAGTTCAAACAATTCTTGTGCCTCAGCCTCCCGCGTAGCTGGGATTATAGGCATGCATATTTTTGGAAGAGACAGGGTTTCACCAGATTGGCCAGGCTGGTCTTGAACTCCTGACCTCAAGTGATCTGCTCGCCTTAGCCTCCCAAAGTGCTGGGATCACAGGCGTGAGTCACTGCTCCTGGCCCATAGACCAGATCTTGATGACAAGGTTTGAGCTTCACACTTCAGTATGACTGAAGTTGTAATTAACCTTTCCAAAATCCTTTTCACCACTTAATCCAGTTTTATTTGGTTTATGTAATGTACAACATAAAAGTCCTCATACAAAAAACAAAACTATTTGATTGTATGTGTAGATCCAGCTATTGGCCTTGTTCTTGAAAAAAAATCTATGTGGAAAAATTACATCTGGCATAAAGGAGACCAAAGACATTGCATCGGTACATATCTGCTCAAACGAATAAATCAATATTTGTGGTAATGAAGAAGAATAGATTACCTCAACCCATTAAGAATGTAGACTGAACCATCCTGGTAGAGACTAGGGTTCAGAGTAAATGTAGTTTTTAGGGCAATAACTGAGTAGATATTAGTAATATTATGAACAATGTGGTATAAGAGAGAAGACAGTATGGTTGGTGTTACATAATAAAAATTCTTAGTTGTTGTTCCTTGTTGCTCCTTCACTACTGAATGTACTAAACTGTATTTAAGTGACAAATCTGAGTAACAGTAGAGAATTGGAAATCAACTGCACATATGTGTGTGTCAAACTTAAGGAAGTGAATGAAGTCAGTTACAGTTCATGTCTAAAATGAAAAGAGAGCAACCTTAAGAAAAACTTAGGCCAGGCGTGGTGGCTCATGCCTCTAATCCCAGCACTTTGGGAGGCTGAGACAGGTGGATCGCTTGAGGTCAGGAGTTCAAGACCAGCCTGATCAACGTGGTGAAACCCTGCTTCTACTACAAATATAAAAATTAGCTGGGCATTGTGGTGGGCACCTGTAATCCCAGCTACTTGGGAGGCTGAGGCAGGAGAATGGCTTGAACCCGGGAGGCAGAGGTTGCAGTCAGCTGAGATTGTGCCACTGCACTCCAGCCTGAGCAACAGAGTGAGACTCCATCAAAAAAAANAAAAAAAAAAAAAAAAAAAGAAAGAAAAGAAAAGACATACCTATACTTGTTTCATACACTTGTTTGCTTATACCCTCAGCAAAAGCCACATTAACTTCTTGAGCACCATTATTCATTCGTCTTTGATTTTTCAAAAAGTGGCCTGGAGAACAAGTTTATTTATATGTTTTGTTGTTTATTTTTGTGTTTTTGTTTTGTTTTGTTTTAGAGATGGGGTCTTACTCTGTCACCCAGGGCGATGTGCAGTAGCATGATCCTAGCTCAATGCAGCTTTGATCAAACTTCTGGGCTCAAGCAATTCTCCCACCTCAGCTTCCCAAGTAGCTGGGACTAGGGGCTCATGCCACCATGCCTGGCTAATTTGTTTTATTTTTTGTAGAGGTGGGGTCATGCTATGTTGCCTAGGCTGTATATCTGTTTAATAAATCAGAGAAGCACTAATTATTTAAATCATTTCTTGGAGAGCCATATACATTTGGAGACAAACAAATTGTCAGTCCTTCTAAAGTCCTTTAGAAGGAATTTAGAAATTCCTTCTAAACATGTCCCATCTGCAGACACCGGAAGCCTCTTCCACAAGGAGGAAAGCTGTTTCTACTTTTAAGAAAACTTGAAAACCTCATATGAGTCTTCTGGGATGACTGCCTTAAGTCTTTGCTTTTCTTGTCTTTCACACTGACACCATCTCCATTCTCAGTACATTAGGGACTGGGAGAAATGTAGTGAAGCTTTATAAGTGAGGAGAGACTATTCTTTCTTAATTAATGTTTTCTCTCTTCTTCCTAGGGTGTGAATGATGTCATAAAAAGGTATGTGCGGGAGGACAGAGATAGTCTTTTTCTAAAATGAGGAGAGATTTATAGCCATTCTAATGGGTTCAATGAGAATAAAACATCTCCCAAGGCAGAAAAATTAAGTTTTTTTTAATCATAAATTTCTGAAATTTCTGGTCATAAATCAGTATTTGAATGTTTGATAACTATTGTTCGTTTGTTTTTGTTGTTAGTTTTTATTTATTTATTTATTTTTTTGAGACGGAGTCTTGCTCTGTCACCAGGATGGAGCATAGTGGCGCGATCTCAGCTCACTGCAACCTCCACCTCCTGGAATCAAGCGATTCACCTGCCTCAGCCTCCTGAGTAGCTGGGACTACAGGCATATGCCTTCACACCTGGCTAATTTTTTGTATTTTGTTGGCCAGGCTGATATCTCCTGACCTTGTGATCCACCCTCCTCGGCCCCCCAAATTGCTCGGATTACAAGTGTGAGCCACCTTGCACAGCCAAATGTTCTGTAACTATTAAGAATAGATCAGATTTGGCCAGGCGTGGTGGCTGACACCTACAATCCCAGCACTTTGGGAGGCTGAAGCAGGCAGATCACCTGAAGTCAGGAGTTCAAGACCAGCCTGGCCAACCTGGCAAAATCCCGTCTCCACAAAAAAATATAAAAATTAGGGGGGCATGGTGGCACATGCCTGTAATCCCAGATACTAGGGAGGCTGAGGCATGAGACTTGCTTGAATCCAGGAGGCAGAGGTTGCAGTGAGCTAAGACTGCGCCACAGCATTCCAGTCTGGGTGACAAAGTGAGACTCTGTCTTGGAAAAATCAAATAAAATTAAATAAAAAATTTTTAAAAATAGACCAGATTCTATGGTAGAAAATTTGGGTGGTGGAGACTCAGTGTGTGGTTCAGCGGTGGTATTACGGATGAGGTGTTGCAGTATCAGACCCCTGCATCATCACCATTTTATTACCTACATCCAGCTCTTTTTCTGTATTTAATAGGTACTTGATTTATTTTGAAAGAGCCATGTCTTCTTTTTCTGCCGTATACCCATAATTGTCCATTGGGACAATTCCCTCACATTTATATTTTCCTCCTGGAAAAGAATCAGTTCCTTCTTTACTTCTATTTAGATTTCCAAAATCAGATGTTTATTTCTGGAATAATATTTCAAAATAACATTCTGGATAATATGTGGTCACAGTACAAAGAATTGATCCACCTCAGTTGCATTATTTAGAAGAGTATAAAAAGGTGTTATTCTTCTGTCTAAAATCATACACCTACCTGGTAGTATCAAGTTCTTTCTAACCACATAAAATTCAGACCAGTATTAGTTTGGTTCACACATAATATCTCATTTGCCAAGTGTTTGTGATTTTTCCCGGAAATCTGAAACCTCAGATATTATCTGAGTACCTCCCTACTGGAAATAGCTTTGAAGGTCTTAGGCCTCTCCAAACAGGATTCCTCTCTTGATATGTCTCAAACCCCCAGGATGCAGGTTCTGTAACCTCACTTTCTAGCCATCTCCCTGGGAGCTCATGTACATAGTGTTGACGTTTCCACTCATTGAATGTTAGAGTTTCTTTTGTAAGGCACCCAAGTTTTGTTTTGTTTTAAAATCCCCGCCCCTCCCCCACATACTTTTTAATGTCCCATGAGTTTAAGAAGGTAGACATGGAAAGGTTAATTATTTCATTTTGGAAGAAAGAAAGTGTACTTCTGAGAGGTTAAGATCTTCCCACGTTCCCACAGAAAGTAAGTGGGAAGGCAAATGAGAACATTTTGTTTGGCTCCAGGGTCAAGAGTTTGCACTCTCTCTTCTCAGGATCCCCAAAAAGAGAGTTCAAGTGCATCGATGGGCTGAAATGATAGAAAGTCAGGGGTGTTCCAGGGACACAAGGCCAGAGATTTGGAAGGGAAGGCATTTTTTTTTTGTTTTGTTTAATTTTTAGGATTGAGAAAGTGACTTTGCAGAAGCCAGAAATCTTTCTTAATGAAAAACGGAGAGTATTTGGAGCTCCTAATCTGAAAGGAATGCTGCAAGTGTTTAAAGGTGAGGAGAGCTGGATCAACTGCGGGGTTGTGGAATTCAAGTCATGTCAGGGTGCTAAATGGAGAAGAGGGTGTGGTTTCCAAACATGCATAGAGGGGATAGGGGAAGATGGATATTATCTGCTGCTGATGGGATTATATTTAATGGGAAATGGCTAGGTGGCTATTTCACCCTGTCATTCACCAGTTTACTGCCCTAACATAGGGCATGCCTACTAGTTCCCTAATCTGGAGAGAAAATGAATTTCAGTGCTGACTCCTTTTACTTGTATTCAATATTATGCATTTTTATCATTTCAGAGCTGACAGAAGTCCAACGCTACTGGGGTAAGGAGAAATCACATTATTATAAGCCACCCAGTGCCTAATCATTATTATTGTTTTTATCTTTTAAGAATTTTATGTTCTCTGTTAGGTCTCATGTTTTAAGATTTATATTTCTTCTTCTGACACACACATAACCTACCCCTCCTTATAAGTGCTGAAGAGGGTTCCTTCCAGTTTTCTTTCAAGTCTTAATATTAAGATTTCTCTCATATAATGTAACACAGTTACATTATATCTCTTACCTGATCTGTTAATTTTTCTACAGCTCATGTGACACTGGTTTCAAGTCACCCTTCATGTACTGTCATTTCTGAAGATGGGAGACAAGTGAGATGTCAGGAACAGATACATCACCCATTTCTGAAAGTCAAGTACTTTAATGGTGTCCTGGGCTCCCCAAGCATCACATCAGGGAAACATTACTGGGAGGTAGACGTGTCCAATAAAAGTGCTTGGATCCTGGGGGTATGTGTTAGCTTGAAACGCACTACATATCGGAATTTTCCAGGAACTGAAAAGTATCAACCTAAAAATGGCTACTGGGTTATAGGGTTACAGAATGAAGATAACTATAGTGCTTTCCAGGATTCAGTTAAATATAGTGATTTCCAGGACGGTTCCCACTCTACTCCTTCTGCTCCTTTGATCGTGCCCCTCTTTATGACTGTTTGTCCTAATCGTGTTGGAGTTTTCCTAGACTATGAGGCTTGCACTGTCTCATTCTTCAATGTCACAAACAATGGATTTCTCATCTATAAGTTTTCTAACTGTGGTTTTTCTTGTCGTGTATTTCCATATTTCAATCCTATGACATGTGAATTACCCATGACTCTGTGCTCACCAAGGTCTTGAACCGTCTTACACACTGAGCCGCTTCTGTACAGCACCTTTTACCCAGGTGCATCTCATACACCTGAACTCATTTGCACCATATTAACCATCTTTTTCTTGTTGTCTCCCTTCTCCCTTTTTTAAGATTTTATTCAGTAAAATGTAGTAATTGCTTTGTGTCATATTCTCCCCAATATTTTATTGACATTTGATAGCAATTTTTTCCATCATTTTCCATACTCCCAAGGAAAAGTGACCTATACTTCATAAAATGAGACCACTATTTAGGTATTACTTCTGCCAAATATTTACCATGCAATTGCCTCTGACACTGGCTAAGAAGACAAAGAAAAGATTTTCAACAGCCTTTCTATATCATCTTGTAGCAGCTCACCAAAGAATGAGTCCTTAGCCCTGTGTCAGTTTACACTATTATTCATCAAAGAGTTAAAGAAAAAATATCATAAAACGTATACTCTAAGTGTAGAGGTTTCATAACTACAGTATCTGAGTTTGACTCCTGTCTCTCCATCAGCAGTATAACTGTGAATAACATACTTAAATAGCTATGCTTCTTTTCTTTTCTTTCTTTCTTTTTGTTTTCTGATGGAGTTTCACTCTTGTTGCCCAGACTGGAGTGCAAAGGCGCAATCTCAGCTCACTGCAACCTCCGCCTCCCAGGTTCAAGCATTTCTCCTGCCTCAGCCTCCCAAGTAGCTTGAATTACAGGCACCTGCCACCACACCTGGCTAATTTTGTATTTTTAGTAGAGACGGGGTTTCACCCTGTTGGTCAGGTGGTCTTAAACACCTGACTTCAGGTGATCCACTCGCCTCAGCCTCCCAAAGTGCAGGGATTAGAGGCTTCAGCCAACATGCCCAGTCTGTGCTTATTTTCTTAAAATAACTTTTGTATTAAAAACTTCATCTTAAATAAGTTCTAATGTTCTATTGCATAGTAGTGTAAGTAGAGTTAACGAGAACATATTGCATATATTTTGAAGTAGCTAGAAGAGAAAATTTTGAAAATTCTCATCACAAAGAAATGACATTTTTGAGGTGATGGAATGCTAATTACTCTGGTTTGATTATTATGCAACGTATACATGTATCAAAACTTCACACTGTACCATATAAATATGTACATTTATTATTTGTCAATTAAAAGCAAAATGAAACAAGCAAACTTCATCTAATACTTTGGATCATTGTGAAAAAATAAATTCCTGAAGTATAAAGCATCTATCTAAGTATTTCAACCTAATAAATATTTGTTCTACAAATTACTGAAAAAATAAGTTCTGTTAATGTCACATGGAACAGGTTGTGCCTTCCAGGAAACTAGGATTGGATTTACTGAATCTCATTTTTTAGATCTCATATACCCCTGTCAAAATTCTGCTTCAATTCTGCCTTCGATATATAATACGCACACATATTTATGATTTTATTATAATTCCAGTGTTGCTACATGTTAGTTTTTATCAAACAAACTGAATTATGTGGGGTTCAGTTTATTATTTGTAAAAAATAATTATAATAATGAAAATTAGCTGATGTGGTTTTCAAAAAATTAAACAACTGAGTACTTTTAATAACTTCACTTATTTCTAGTGCGTAAGTGGTAATCCATTATGGTGTCTTTTTCTTGTTTTGTTTTTGAGACAGGGTCTGTCTCTGTCACCCAAGCTGAGTGTAATGGCACAATCTCGGCTCACTGCAACCTCCACCTCCAGGGTTCATCCTCCCATCTCAGCCTCCCAAGTAGCTGGGACTACAGGTGCACACCACCACACCCTGGGAATTTTTTGTATTTTTGGTAGAGACAGGGTTTCATTATGTTGCCCAGTCTGGTCTTGAGCCCCTGGGCTCAAGCGATCTGCCCACTTCATCTTCCAAAGTGTTAGGATTACAGGTGTGAAGAGGCCATTCCCGGCCTCATTATGGTGTCTATTAATTTTGGATTCCCTCTCATCGTGACTGAAATCAGTGATTTTTAAGAATATGTAATAGTTTATTTTCAAAATTCTTATTCTCACTTTGTTTTAAGAAATAGAATAACTAAATTAAGAATCGCAGATTTTACTTATAGACAGTTTTAAAATAAGTGCCTATAAACGGGAAAAAATCTTTCTTCTTAATTTCATAGCTGCCTAGTCTTAAATTGTTTTTTGTATTTCTGAGTGCTCTAATTTTAAATTTTTCCTTTTTGCTGAGTTTTAAAAATGCACTATGTTCAGTGATGCAAATAAAATCAGAAGTACATGTGGCATTTCTCAACAATGGTATCAATAAATGAATTGTGAGCACAGGTCAGCCTCACTCTTTTTATTAAGCTAAAAGGGCATGGTAATTTTCATAAATGAAGAAAAAAACACTTGCTCTCTTTGTTCAGTGGGGAGAATTATTTTTGCAGTGGATGTTTATGAAGGGCATGGTAGGATCCCTATGTCTATTGGCATTTTTATTTCCAACTCTTTCCCAAGTTTCTAGATGAATTTTTTTTTTCTTCAATGGTTTTTCTCATCAAATAGTCTCTGCTCTTGACCCTGCTTGTTCACAGAAATGTTAAGGTTTCTATCTTTGCGGTAACTTTAGTCAGAGGAGGGATTCCAAGGTGAATATTTTCAGTAATTGTGTATGTGTACGCATATACGCCTGCCTCAGCACCATCCAGGGAAACTGAGGAGATTGAAGCTATAAATTTTCCCTTTGACCTCTGCCTTCCTGTCACCCAGTGCTGTGAAGATGGAGGCTTTCACTCATTAGAAACAGTCTCGACTAACTTGAATTATTGACAAGTGATTCTCCCGGGACACTAATGCCTTTCTATTTCCTGGAAAACCAAATCCCACAGTTCAGGATGAAGCACTCAGTTACAAAACAATAAAGACTTGAATTTGTATATTCAACAGAAAAGATCTGCACACTGAAGGATTCTTTTAAACAGATGTTCCTGGCCCTAGTAATGAATCTCTCAGCTGAAAATAATATGAGGTTTATGAATTACTCTGAGCTACACTCCCTCTTCTCAGTAAAGGGCTGGAGAAGGCAACCAGTGCTCAAAAAGGCTAATGGACATCAACTGTGGATTTTCTCTCTGTCTGTGTACCAGTTCTAGGGTGCTCCCCTCCCCATTACTTCCGAACCTCTAAGTAGCAATTATGTTATCTATTCTGAGACCTCAGGTCTATGATGGGCTATTAATTAGGCATGTTCATGTTCTCAGTGTGAGGTGAGTTCTCTCTCAGGAAAATCTCAAGGCACAAGGAGCTTTCAGCCTACAGGATTATTCAGACAATGTGTAGGCAGCGCTAACTAAAGTCATCACCAAATGAGGATCAGAAACTGTAGACATGGGAGCCAGAAATCCTCACTGGAGTAGACACAGGGTCTATACTCTTTGGTATGGCACTACAGGGACCTTTCATTTTGGCTGAGGATGACGCTTGTCAACCTCTTCATCCTTGTTCTCCAGTGCAAGGTCTGTTTGTAATCTCAGACCTGCAGTTGCTACTACCCTCTGTTGTCCCTCTTTCCAAGCTATGTACCCCCTAGCTCAAGTGACTCATTTGTCTCTCTGAGGTGGGAAGTAGGACATTGCTTTTCTTATCAGTGTAACTTTGCCACTGAGAACCACTGAATTCTGAATACAGTGTACATTCCTAGACCCTGTATCAGCCAAAGGATCTCCAGAGACACCATATATCTATATCTAAAATGAAAGAGAGAAAAAGAGATGGAATGGTTTTTAAAAAATTGTCTCATGCAAATGTGGAAGTTATCGAGTAAAAAAAAACAAAACTGCAGGATAGACTCATGGAAAAGTTGATCATTTTAGGTCCAGTTTGATGGCAGCCTGGAAGCAGAATTCCTTGTTTGGGGGGAGCACCTCTGTATTTTTTGCTCTTAAGGTTTTTAACTGATTGAATAGGGTCCACCCATTTTAAGGATAATCTGCTTTACTCATAGTCTACTGATTTAGATGTAAATCTCATCTAAATATATTCTCACGGTAACATTTAAACTAGCGTTTGATCAGCTATCTGGGCACCTCATGGTCCATAGGCTCTCAATCAATTTCTAAATTTGAGCCAGCTTCTGGACTCGGAACCTCACCAGTGAAGAAAAGCTTCAGTCCTCCAGAGGAAGAACCCCACTACATTGACAAAAATTGACACTGTTAATCTTTCTCTCAGCCTTCCCCAAAGGGAACTATGACTTTTCACTAGAGTCCTTGTGCATTAGGAAAACAATTAAATAAACCTTTGGGGGGTTTATTAGACCCTGGTTCTGAACAGATACTAATTCCAGGAAACTCAAAATGTCACTGTGTCTCACCAAACAGACTAGGCACTCATGGAGGTCAAGTAAACAACAAAGTTTTAGCACCGTTTCACCTCACCAGGGGTCCAGTGGGTCTCAAACCCATTCCATGATAATGTCCCCAGTCCCCAGAATGCCTAATTGGAATAGATATATTCAGCAAATGGCAGAATTTTCACATTAGTTCTCTGAGCTGTGGAGTGAGAGCTTTGTGGTTGAAAAGGCCAAGTGGAATCCGCTAGAACTGCCTCTACCTAGAAAAATAGTAAACAAAAAGCCATAGCATATTTCAGAAGAGATTGCAGAGATTAGTGCCACAATCAAGGTCTTAAAGCAACCAGAGGTGGTGACTCCCACCATATCCCCATTTAACTTGCCTTTTTGTCCTCTGCAAAAGACCAATTCATATTGGATAATAATGGGAATATTGTAAGCTTAGCCAGGTGATGAATTTAATTGCAGCTTTCATACCAGATGTGCTATGATTGCTTGAACAAATTAACATATCCCCTGGTACTTGATAGGCACTGTTAAACTGGCAAATACTTATTTTATACATATCTTATAGTAAAGATCACCATAAGCAGTTGCTTTCAGATGGCAAAGCCAGATATAGGATGTACCTAAGAGGTGTATTAATTCATCAGGACTATGGCATAATTTAGTTTACAGGAATCTTGATCTTTTTTTTTTTTTTGAGGCAGAGTCTGGCTTTGTTGCCCAGGCTGGAGTGCAATGGCACCATCTTGGCTCAGGGTAACCTCTGCCTCCCAGGTTCAAGCAATTCTCCTGCACTAACCTCCCAAGTAGCTGAGATTACAGGCACCTGCTGCCACACCCGGCTAATTTTTTGTATTTTTAGTAGAGTCGGGGTTTCACTATGTTGGCCAGGCTTGTCTTGAACTCCTGACCTTGTGATCCGCCTACCTTGGCTTCCCAAAGTGCTGGGATTACAGGCGTGAGCCACCATGCCTGGCCCTTGATCATCTTTTCCTTCTATCACATATCACACTGATCCATTACATCAATGACATTACACTGATTGGATCTAGTAAGCAAGAAGTAGCAGCTACTCTAAACTTATTGAAAAGACACTTGTGTCTCAGAGAGTAAAAATTAGTTAAGCAACGCTGCATAGGCCAGCAGCCCCACTTTTGCGTAAACTCGGCGGGAGGGCACAGCTTTTTCTTGTCCTGGGAAATATTATCCCATTTGACCCCCCACCCCCATGCCACTGGTAGCCAGGTGGGCAATGCTTGCTAGACCTTGCAACCCAGTGGTCCTGCATCCATGTGAACTCAGCCAGTGGTTGTTGTCCCAGGAAGCACCTGACTGCAGGGTGGGAAACCCCATCCGTGCCTGCTGCTAATAACCAGGCAAGCAACACCTGATAGAGCTTCCAGCCTAGTGGTCTTGCTTCTGTGGGAACTCAGCTAGTGAGCACAGCCTCCTACTGCCTCAGGAAGCACCCAGATGGCAGAGCAGGTGACCCCACCCACTGTCACCACTGGTAGCCAGGCAAAACATGCCTGCTAGAGCTCTAGCCCACTGGTCCTACTTCGGACTGAATTTGCTAAGGAGTGCAGCCTCCTGTTCCCCTGGAAACACCCAGCTGAAAAGGATGGCAACTCCACCCACCCTCACCTCACATAGCCAAATGGGCCACACCCACTATCACTTCCAGCCCAGTGGTCCCACTTCTGCCTGAACTCTGCAGGCAGACACATTTCCATGATTCCCTAGGAAGCACGTGAACAGCAGATTAGGACTAACAAAACAAGGATGCAGCTTGTATGCCAACTGTAGACAAATTCCTATCAAACTACCAAGGACATTCTTCACAGACTAGAAAAAACTATTCTAAAATTCATTTGAAATCAAAAAAGAACCCAAATAGCCAAGGAATTTGGATGCAAAAAGAACAAAGCTGGAGGCATCACATTACCTGACTTCAAACCATATTACAAGACTATAGTAACCAAAACAGAATGGTACTGGTTTAAAAGCAGACATATAGACCAATGGAACAGAATACAGAGACCAGAATAATGCCACAAACCTGCAACCGTCTGATCTTCAACCAACTCGACAAAAGAAAGAAATGGAGAAAGGACCACCTATTCAATAAATGGGGCTGAGATAACTAGCTTGCCATACGCAGAAGATTGAAACTGGACCCCTTCCTTATATCATATACAAAAGTCAACTCAAGATAGATTAAATAATTAAATATAATACCTAAAACACAAAAACCCAGGAAGATTATACCATATACAATTCTTGATAATACCATTCTGGACACGGGCCCTAGTAAAGATTTCATGACAAAGACTCCAAAA
This sequence comes from Cebus imitator, assembly GCF_001604975.1. NCBI lineage: Eukaryota > Metazoa > Chordata > Mammalia > Primates > Cebidae > Cebus > Cebus imitator. Next base: position 1,842,921 of record NW_016107685.1, read on the forward strand.
GTAATTGCAACAAAAACAAATGTTGATAAATAGTTTCTGATTAAACAAGAGCCTCTGCACAGCAAAAGAAATTACCAACAGAGAAAATAGACCACCTACAAAATGGGAGAAAATATTTGCAAATGATGCACCTGGCTAACATATAGGTTCTATAAGTAACTTCAATAAATTTACAAGCAAAAATCAACCCCATTAAAAATTGGGGACAGAACATGAACAGACACATCTCAAAATAATACATACACGTGGCCAAGAAGCATGCAAAAAAATGTTCAACATCGCTAATAATTAGAGAAATGAGAAACAAAACTACAGTGAGATACCATCTCCCACCAGTCCAAATGGTGTTTACTAAAACATCAAAAAATAATAGATGCTGGTGAGGTGCAGAGAAAAGATAATGCTTATACACTACTGGTGGGTATGTAAATTAGTTCAGCCACTCTTAAAAGCAGTTTGGCAATTTCTCAAAGTACTCAAAGCAGAAATACCATTAGACCCAGCAAACCCATTATTGGGTATACACACAAAGGAATATAAATCTTTCTACCATAAAAACACATGCACATGTACATTCATCACAGTGCTATTCACAATAACAAAAACATGGAAACAACCTAAATACCCATCAATGATAGACTGGATGAAGGAACTGTGGTACATATATACCATGGAAGGCTTGATGTTCTCACTTATATGTGGAAGCAAAACATTGAATACTTATGGATACAAAGAAGGGAACAACAGATATCAGGGCCTACTTGAGGGTGGAGGGTTGGAGGAGGGTGAGTATTGAAAAACTACCTATTGGGTAATACGCTTATTATCCAGGTGATGAAGCAATCTGTACACTAAACCTGCAAAACACACAATTTACTTACAAAGCAAATCTACACACATACCCCTGAACATAAAATTATGAAAAAACTGCAGGGATCTTCTCAGTGAAATTTCTAGGGATCCAGTGGTGTGAGGCGTATGGAAATATCCCTTTTAAAGTGAAAAGGAAATTTTTGTATCTGGCCATGCCTACAACCAAAAGAGAGGTACAATAACTAGTGAGCCTCTGGATGATGGAGGCCACATGTTCCTCATTTTGAGGTGTCACTCCTGTCCATTTACTAAGGTACTTGAAAAGAGTAAGATTTGAGTGGAAGCTGGAATAAGATAATGCTCTGCAGTTGGTACAGGCTGTTGCCAAATCTGCTCTGCCACTGGGACCACATGATCAAGCAGATATGATGGTGCTTGAAATGCCAGTGGCAGATAAGGAAGATTTTGAAGTATTTGGCAGGACCCTATAGGTGTTATCTTCTGCTGATTAACTATTGTCTTATTCAAGAAACAGCTTTTGGCTTTCTACTGGGCCTTGGTGGAGATTGAACACTGAACTAGGGCCACCAAGTTACTAAGTGACCCTACTTGGCCATTGTGAACTAGGTATTAGCTAATCCATCAATAAATTTGGATGTGCACAGCAGCACTCCAACAAAAAATGGAAGTGTTATCTATGTGATTAGCCATGAGCAGCCCTAAAACTAAATTTAAGTCACACAAAGGAGTGGCTCAAATGTCCATGGTCTTACTTCTGCTACACTATCTGCTCTCACCCAACCTTCAGCTATGACCTCATGGAAAGTTATCTGCAATCAGTTGATGAAGAAAGAAAAAACTCAGATCCGGTTTACAGATGGTTCCTTATTATATAAAGGCATCACCTGGAGGTAGACAGCTATAACACTAAAGCTTTTTTCAGGGATATTCCTAAGTACCATGGTGAAGGAAAGTCCTCCCAATGGGCAGAACTTTAAAACGTAGTGCAATCAATTGCTCATATTGCTTAGAAAGGGAAACAGTCAGATGCATGATTATATACTGAATCATGGGCAATGGCCAATGGTTTGAATAGATGGTGAAGGAGTTGGAAAGCTATCTAGTTGCACATTGACTACAAACTGCTTCCATCATGGAAAAGGCAGCATTTTCTCCTCACTGGAATACACATTTACTCTGGTACAGATTTGCCTTCCATACACACGACGTTTCTCCAAGAACTACCATCCTCAGACTTATGGAATGCCTTATTTACCACCATGGTTTTCCACACAGCATTGACTCCAGTCAAGGAACTCACTTCATAGGAAATAAGATGTAGCAAAGGGCCCATGTTTATGGAATTTACTAAACTTGCTATGTTGCCCATCATCCTGAGCAGCTGGCTTGATAGAAAAGTGGCCCTTACAAGACAAACTAAAAGCACCGGTTAAGTGGCAGTATCTTCCAGGATTGGAGCAAGGTTCTTTAGGAGGCCATATATCCTCGAAATCAGTGACCAATATATAGTGCTACTTTTTCCATAACTAGGATTCATAGGTCTATAAATCAAGAAAGGGGTGGAAAGGGGTGAGATAACACTTCTATTCCTAGTGCCTTGCCAGCAAAATTTCGCCTTCTACTTCTGCAATATTATGCTCTGCTGGCTTAGTGATCTTAGTTCCAAAGGGAAGAGTACTTCCACCAGTAGACATGACAATAATTTCATTGAACTAGAAGTTAAGACAGCCAGGCCGGGCACGGTGGCTCAAGCCTGTAATCCCAACACCTTGGGAGGCCGAGGCAGGTGGATCACGAGGTCAAGAGATCGAGACCATCCTGATCAACATGGTGAAACCCCATCTCTACTAAAAATACAAAAAATTAGCTGGGCATGGTAGTGCGTGCCTGTAATCCCAGCTACTCAGGAGGCTCAGGCAAGAGAATTGCCTGAGCCCAGGAGGCGGAGGTTGCGGTGAGCTGAGATCGCGCCATTGCACTCCAGCCTGGGTAACAAGAGCGAAACTCCGTCTCA
>NW_016107685.1:1845788-1854541 GCF_001604975.1 Cebus imitator
AAAAAAAAAAAAAAAAAAAAAAAAAAAAAAAGACAGCCACCCAGTCACTGTGGGTTAAACACCTCCTTTTTTTTTACTTTTTCCTGAGATGGAGTCTCATTCTGTCCTCAGGCTGGAGTGCGGTGGCACGATCTCAGCTTACTGCAACCTCCGCCTCCCAGGTTCAAGCAATTCTCCTGTCTCAGCCTCCTGAGTAACTAGGATTACAGGTGTATGCCACCATGTCTGGCTCATTTTTGTATTTTTAGTAGAGACGGGGTTTCACCATATTGGCTGGGCTGGTCTCAAACTTCTGATCTCGTGATCCACCTGCCTCGGCCTCCCAAAGTGCTGGGATTACAGGCGTGAGCCACTGTGCCCAGCCTACCCAGCCTCTTTGGATGCTCATGCCTTTCAGCTGACAAGCAAAAAGAGGAGTGACTGTGCTCACTAGATAATTAACCCTGGCTATCTAGGATACTTAGGACAACTACTCCACAACAGAGGTTAAGAAAAAGTGTGTCTGGAGTATAGGAGATCCCGTAGGATACCTCTTAGTATTATTGTACCCTGTGATTAAAGATTCAGCTCAGGCAAAATGACAAACGGCCAAGGGCCTTCAGAAATGAAAGTTTGGGTCACTCCATTAGGTAAAAATAGCTATCACTCAAGCTCCTTGCTGAGAACAAAGAGAATATGAAATGGCCAGTGGAAGAAGGTATACTATGAATATATATTGGTAACATTTTATAGATAATGTGGTATAAGAAAACAGTGTGGCTGGTGTTACATAATAGACATCCTGAATTGCTGGTCCTTGTGGCTACCTCTCCTGATATGTCTCAAACACCCAGGAGCCAGGTCCTGCAACCTCACTTTCTAACCATCATCTATAACAATAATGTTTCCACACATTAAATCTCTTTTTAAGCCACCAAAGCTTAGTTTTGTTTTAAAATCCATTATTTCTTCATGTCCTATGAGTTTAAGAAGGTAGAGAGGGAAAGATTATTTTATTTTGGAAGAAAGAAACTGTGCTTCTGAGAGGATAAGTCTGTCCCATGGTCAACAGAGAGTAAGGGGGAAAGGGAACATGAGTACGTTTTGTCTGGTTCTAGGGTCAAGAGTCTGCCCTCTCCCACCTCAGGGGAGAGAGTTCAAGTGTATCAATGGGGTGAAATGACAGGAAATCGGTAGTGTCCAAAGGTTACAAAGTCAGAGGTTTGGGAGTCATTTTTTTTCATTCCTAGGAGAACTTGACTTAAAGAAGCTAAAAATGTTTCCCAAAGAATAAAGGGAAGTGTGTTGAGCTTCTCATCTAAGAGGAATGCTTCAAATGTGTAAAGGTGAGAAGAGCTCGAACAACTAAATCTGCAGAAGTCTAGTGGCGGCAGGTGCTACATAGGGAAGAGAGCAGTTTCCAGGAGTAGATAAAGAGGTGAGGATGGACACTGTGTGCTGATGATGTGATCATATTTGAGGGGGAATAGCCAAGAGACTGTTTCATGCTATTACTCACAAATTCATTGTTCTACTATAGTCCCTTCCTCTTCCTCTACTCTGGAGAAAAAATACATGTCAGTGCTGACTCCTTTGCATGTAGTCAATATTATGAATTTTTATCATTTCAGAGTGGACAGACATCCAATGCTGTTGTGGTAAGAAGACATTTCCAGATAAGCTGTGCCTCTGGATGGAATTCTGGGAAGAAACATGAGGGTGGTTGGTGTATTTGGGGATACATGTGTTTGTGTATATATATGCATATTTACATGTGCATAATATACACGTATATTATGTATACATTTATATGTATTCTACATATATAATCTAATACTTTACATGTATTACACATATATATGCATTTGTATTATGTTTATGTAATTATAAATTACACATATAAATATACACACATAATATATATATGCAGTGTGTGTGTGTATATGTGTGTGTGTGTGTGTGTGTATATATATATATATATATATATATACACATATATGTATGTTTTTCCAGAAGACTAGATTTGATGAAGAGAGTAGTTGTCAGATCTGGGTAAAAGTCCTATCGTCAAGGCAAAGAACAATGGGAATGTATCTAGAGAATCAACATACAATGAGTAAAAGTGAAGCTTTTCCCAGACTTTACCTTCATCGAGTCTCCTCTGTCCCCACTCTCTTCTGAAGAAGGAAAGATAGGGCTCTCTTTTTTCCTCCCTGATTGCCAAACTGACCCAGAACATTAGACTTTCAAAAGTACTCTTATTCTATGCAATGGAACACATACAATTGTATAATTTTTACATCGTTATTGTGGTTCTATGAAATTTTCTGCTTCTTCCTGATTGTAAGGTTGTTAATTTTAACTCATTCATTTTACAGAGATTTAAAACTTAGCATTGAATTGTGTAATAATGTTTCATAATTTTTTAGTGATCTATAACAAACCACTTTTTTCACACTTTTTTTTGAAAGCGAGTCTCGCTCTTGTCGTCCAGAATCGAGTGCAGTGGCACAATCTCGGCTCACTGCAGCTTCCGCCTACTGGGTTCAAGTGATTCTCATGTCTCAGCCTCCCGAGTAGCCGGGATTACAGGGGCATGCCACCACGTCCAGCTAATTTTGTATTTTTAGTAGAGATGGGGTTTTGCCATTTTGGCCAGGCTGGTCTTGAACCTCTGACCTCATGTAATCTGCCATCTTGGCCTCCCAAAGTGCTGGGATTACCTCCGTGAGTCATGGCACCCAGCCTATCACACTTTTTTATTGTTATACTAAGTTAAAATTCTTTTGACAAATTTTTTATTCCAACATTAGCAGGAGCAGGAACATCACTGGCAAGAGTGGGAACAACAGAGAGTGGGGAGAAAGTGCCACACTCTTAAATAACCAGATCTCCCATGAACTCACAGCAAGAATGTATTCATTACCATGGGGATGGTACTAGGCCATCCATGAGGCCCCCATGATCCAACCACCTCCCACCAAGCCCCACCTCCAACATTGGGGATTACATTTCAACATGAGGCTTGAGCAGAACAAAAATCCCAACCATATCAAGGATTAGTTAATATTGTATTGCATATTGGGAATTTGTTAAGAAAGTAGATTTTACATGAACTTATCACCTGCTCCCCCCATGCACGGTAACTATATGATATAATGGATGTATTAATTTACTTGGCTGTAGTAATCACTTTACCATGTAAATATATATCAAAACGTCATAACATATATCTTAAATATATACAATAAAAATAAGGAAAAAAAGCCCTATTCTCAGTATAAAAAGTTCTACAAAACAAAATTAGAATTGGAGTGGTCTTGACAGTGGAGTCTGGAAACCTGAAAAATGAGACTTCAATAAAATCAACCACTATTCCTCTGCAGAGCACAAAACAATTGCACAGGACATTACCACAGCTTACACTTTTTAGTAATCATGAGAGCAAATATTTATTATGTTCCAGACACTAAATTGGTGCATTACATTTAGAGACATCTAGTTTTACACAATAATCTTAATAGGTTCAGTCTTTTTTTTTTTCCTTTTTTTTATCCAGCCCAAAATGTCAGGTGCAGGCTTAAATCACGATTTGTATTTCAGGTAAAAAAATGAGAAAGTATTCAACATGATTAGAAAACAAGAGACGAGGTTTGAGCTGAAATACTCTGGACATAAAATCTCTCTGAATACACATATTGATTAGATTTTTCTCTCCTTGATTCCTTGATGTACCTGGGGTATCCTGAGCAACACACTGACATACTCTGCAAGAATCTTTAGTTGATGTTGGTGGTGGTCATGGGCTGGTTCCTATGAACCACCTAGGTAGAATGGATGGTGGCTAACAGGCTCTGGGCCTCTTCATATCAGTGATAAAGCAAAACACAGAGAAATGAGAAGGCAAGGATGTTATATCAATACTGCTGTGCCTTTAAGAGGGATTAGATAACTTTCTCTGAAAATATGAAAAAGAGTCAATGAATAAATAAGCATCTCTCATAACTCAAGCCAAATGTATTGTACATCTCAAGGATGAGTGAAAGTTCTAAAGTAAGGGAGGGAGACCACAAGGAAGCAATGGTCTAAACGTTGCGGATAAGTCAGATGCAGGAGATGAGTCAAGACAAAGGGTTGTAGGTGAAGAAATGGGAAAATTCAAGAGCTTGGTGGGCACAGAGTCATGGGAGCTGGACACTTCCAAGGATTGAAATATGGATATACAGGCTGAGAAAAGCAACATTTAGAGAACTTATAAATGAGGGAGCCATGGCTTGTGACATTGAAAAATGAGACAATGCCTGCTTCATAGTCTAGGAAAACCCCAACACGGCAGGGAGGCACAGCCATGGAGAGAGTCAAAACCTCAGAATCAGAGGACAAAGACTGCTCAAAGGCCCTATACTTACATTTATTCTGTAACCCTATAACCCAGTAGCCAAATAGAGGTCTATATTTGGAGTAAACATTTTGATGATTTGCACATCTTCTAATGACATGCTTTGTATTGCGGGAATGTGTTCTACAATATACCCCCAGGATCCAGGCAGTTTTCTTGGACACATCCACTTCCCAGTAATGTTTCCCTGAGGAGAAATATTGGGATCCCAAGATACCAAAATTATAACACTTAAAAGGCCAAATTGGCACAGATATCACTTGTCTCTGATCTTCCGAAAGGACAAGATTCAAATTTAGGTTGACTGGATTCATTGTGACATCCACTGCAAGAAAAAATATATATATATATTATATACATATATGAATATAATCATCTATGTGATATATATGATTAGGCGACAGATATGGAGTAAGTTTATCTTATGAAGGAACTCAGAAAGTGACTGAAAAACGTGCATTGATGAATTATGGGAGGAGTAAAACACTGGAGAAATGTATTATGCAAATGTTTTGGGAGGTGCTGAGAACAAATGAGGCTATGATTAGAGGATATCATTGAAGCCACAAACCACACACTTCTGAAAGGTAACTGGAACACAGTTATTTAAAGACTGAAACTTTTTCTTACCCCAGTAGCATCGGACAGCTGTCAGTTCTGAAATAATAAAAGATTCAGTGATGCTGATTAGAAACAAAGGAGTAAGCACTGATACCTACCTATTGTTTAGAGTAGGGACAGGGGAAGGGAATACCGTGAAGCTTTGAGCTAGTGAATTAAAAGATAAACCGGAGACCTAGCCATTTTCTTTACATATAAACACATCCTCTCTATCACAGAATATTCCTTATTCTCTGACCTCCCTCCTCTCTTCTGTCCTCAATTTTAAGTCATCCCACCTAGATAGTTTATTACCTGACACCACAACAATCCCACGTCCACAGTCTTTATCTGCTTCTCCTCACCTCTAAACATTTGCAGCATCCTACTCAGATCTGGAGCGTAGAATACAGTCTTCGGTTTCTGGGAAAGAGTTTTTGGCTTTCTCAGCCTCCAGATCTCACTCCTAGGGATGACAAAAATTTTTTGACTCCCACATCTCTCATCCTGTGTCCATCACTCCCACACCACTGGTTTCATCTCCTTCACATCACTGATGCACTTGAACCCTCCTTCCTGAGTCTGAGGAGGAGAGAAGAAAGAGCCTGACCCTGGAGCTAGAAGAAATGTGTTCGTGCCTACCTTCTCTCTTATCCTCTGGGTGACCTTGAGAAGGTCTTCATTTCTTGAAAGCAGTTTCTTACTTAAAAATGAAATAATTAAACCCTCCTTTGATGTCTAATGGAAACAGTACAAAATTGGATAAAATAATGCATAGGAAAATACTTTGCTACCTTTAGAAACAGTATGTGATATGCGGAAAACTCACTGCATCTCAGTGGATCTTCTGGCAGGGGCCGGAGATGTGGGTTTCTGGGCAAATCAAGAGTGACGCTGCAGATCCTGACTGTGATATGGGGTTCTGCAGGGAAAGCCTGTGAGCCTGTGCCCTAGTTCAAAGCCTGAACTCCAGTGGTATGGCCACATTTGAGATTTCAGATTCTCTAGGACACAGAAACACTTGGCAAAGGAGAAGTTATGACTACCTAACTAAAGATGCTTAGAATTTTATGTGTTTGTAAGAAACTTGATGTTTCCAAGTGGGTTGGCAACTTTAGACACAAGGACTACATTTTTCCATAGGAGCTTCTAAAGTGTGTAAACAGGCAGAGATCAATTATTGTCACCAGAGTCAAAGTCACCATCCTGAGGCTTGAGTCTACTTTTGGAAATCTAAAGAAAACCTTGCATAATGATATGGTACCTTCTTTTCCTGAGTAAGCAAAGTAAATATAAAGGAGCTATCTCCATCCCCTATTTTAGGATTTGACAAGGTGCTCCCTGTGATATGACAAACATATATAAAACAAAAAATCTAGGGTTGGATACAGGACAGAGGATGAATGAAACGAGTCAAGTCACAAGAGTCTGACAGTAAAAGCTCTCATCCTTAATATCCTTTCTGGCTCTAGCTCTCAACTTCAACCACTGAATTTACTACTATAGGATTGAATCCATTCTTAATAGTTACGGAAAACTCAAATCTTCATCTGGGACCAGAAACTTAAGGTAATACTACATCCAAATTTTACTACTCTGGGAGATTTTTTAATTCTGATTGACTACCTAATAGTTACAAACATTTCTTTATAACTCACAAGCACCACTCTTGACCATCCATACTCACCATTTCATGATTCCACTCATGTCCTAGAAAGAAAAGAGAAAACATGAGTCAAGGTGTATAAAGACTAGTGTAAGACTAATGAAAGAAAGAAGAACAATAGAAAAAAATGGAAAAATCAGAAGTAAGTTATATGAAAATGTCAACAAAATTGGCAAACATTTAGCTAGACATACCAAGAAAAAGAAATCAGGAATGAAAGATGAGATATTACCATTGACCTCACAGAAATTAAAAGGATTATAAACATGATAAACAACTATATGCTAACAAATTAGATAATCTAAATGAAATAAACAAATTCCTAGAAATATAGAAACTATCAATACTGATTAAAGAACACACAGAAAATATGAATAGGCCTAAAACATGTTAAGAGATTAAGTTGAAAATCAAAGACTTCCTACAGAGAAAAGACCTTACTCAGATGCCTTCACTGCTGAATTCTGCTAAAGGTTTAGAAAGAAGTAATATCAAAACTTCACAAACTATTTCAAAAATATAGAAGAGCAGGAAACACTTCCTAATTCATTACATGAGACTTATCCTACCCTGATAAAATAACCCTGATAAAAGAACTGAAGACATTACAAGAAAAGAAAAACATAGGCCACTATCTCTTATGAATATAAATACAAAATTCTCCAACAAAAATATAAGAAAATCAAATCCAGCAATCCAGCAAAAAGATTGTAACTAAAGCCCAAGTAGAACATATCACAGAAATGCCAGGTTGGTTCAACATTAAAAAAAATCCATTTGCCATTCTTTGAAGTTAACATCTAGATGTGAAATGTTAATCCTACGGCATTTATAATTTTTGATATTCCAATATTTTTTAAATTCCAAGTGACCAAATAGCAACCAAGACTGAATTAAATAGGACAAATGCCTAGACAAATGACATAAACACAGTGTTCTTTTGTGAAAGTGGCGATTCAAAGGGTTGTGAAGAGCTTATGGAAGAACTATAAAAAAGGGCCTACAGAACCTTTTTGTTTTTGTTTTTACTGAAATGTAGTTCAAATACCACAAAATTTGCATTTTACAGTGCATAATTTAACAGGTTTTAACATAGTCACAATATTGTGTAACCATCATTGCATAGAAAATCCAGATCATTTTCATCACTACAAATAGAAATTGTGCACTAATTAGCAATTACTTCCTATTTATTCTTCCCCAGAGCCATGACAACCACTAATCTAATTTCTGTATTATGGATTTGCTACGTATAGACTTTCATATAAATGGAATCATACAAAAAGAACTTTGTGTCTGCCTTCTTTCAGTTATCATAATGTTTTCAAGAAGCATCCATGTCAGCATGTATTATTACTTCATTATTTTTCATAGCTAAACAATATTACATTGTTTGAATATAACACATTTTCCTTATCCATTCCTTAGTTAAGGAGATTTGAGTTGTTTTTATTTTTGAACAATACTGCTGTGAACTTTCATATATACATTTGTGCAGAGATATATGTATTCAGTTCTTCTAGGTATATATGTAGGAATGGATGGCTAGGCCACATGAGAACTCCCTTTAAGTTTCTGAGCAACTTCCAGTTTTTCTAAGTAGATTTACGATTTTACATCTCTACTAGCAATTCAAGAAGGTTTCAATTTCTTCACATCTTCCCCAGTACTTGGTATTGTCCATCTTTTTTGATTATAGCCATCCTAATGAGTGCAAAATATGTTTAGGAACCTCTGTTCCAGAGTAATCTTAAATTTAAACAAAAAGAAGAAGACAAAAGGAAAAAGGAAGAAAAGAAATCTGGGATATAAGCACCAGAGACAAAGGAAACAATTCAACAAATGAAAATCAGTTACTCTCCTGCTTCATTCCAAAACTTAAAAAGGAAATATTGGCCGAGGCGGGTGGATCACGAGGTCAAGAGATCGAGACCATCCTGGTCAACATGGTGAAACCCCGTCTCTACCAAAAATACAAAAAATTAGCTGGGCATGGTGGTGTGTGCCTGTAATCCCAGCTACTCAGGAGGCTCAGGCAGGAGAATTGCCTGAACCCAGGAGGCGGAGGTTGTGGTGTGCCGAGATCGCGCCATTGCACTCCAGCCTGGG
>NW_016107685.1:1854630-1875434 GCF_001604975.1 Cebus imitator
CACTGTCTGTCCAGGTATCTGTCCATCTCTCTCACCAAAAGGCTCAGTATCCCATCACTTCACGTTTAAAAAGAATTAACAGGGAACATCGCAATAATAAATAAGTATATTTTAAACTTAATAGAACACATTTCTTAAATGTGTTTGCTCTTAAACCTGAAAATGTAACACGTGTTTACCTGTGACTAATCTGAGTAAAGAGAAGTCTGACAAAAGCCTGACACTAGATCACATACAACAAGGGCCTAGTGACTATAACTAGATATTATAGATCTTCTCTACAAGGTTAAGTGTATTCCTTTACTTCATAAATTAATAGCAATGTGACATTGCCCTCGAATGCCTATATTCATTCATATACATGACATCTAGAAAGGATGATAAAGGGGCACTGCAAGGCCAAAGAAACCCCTTAGTGTCACCACCAGAATGAGAACCCCAGGACACAGAAGGAAAGGTAACAAACTGTGTTTCCAGAATCTCAGATTGAGCGATCCTTCTTACCTGCAGCAGCTCCACTGTTGACCACTGACTCCGACACTCCACGTCTGAGATGAGCTCTCTCACCAACTGCTTCTGCTGAACTAGATCATCTTCAGCCTCTGCCAAGTTATCCAGCGTCTTCTTTTCCTCTTCTTCCAATCTTTGCAGCTCTCTCTGCTCCTCACTATTTAGGATTCTTCTAAGCTGATCAAATTCCGTTTGTATCCTTTGTCTCTCAGTTTGTACCTGATACTGGAAGGATGGACAAGAGAGAGATGTAATAAGTTTGTGAGGCCGAGGGCCTGTTGTGTAAGGGATTAGGAGCCAGTAGGGAGTTCAAACCAGCAAGGTAGTGAAAGGAAGCAACAGCAGTATTTAGGGGAAGCTATTTTTTCCTACAATTTTTTTCAGTACCTACCAAAGCAATGACCTCAAACTGTCTTATCTAGGCCAACCCTGAGACAAAATGTAAAACATAATAAGTCTTAGCTTCTAGACAGCTTTTCTGGATATTCATGACTGCCTGCATTACCATACTCCTAATATGGATCTTGAGGAAAACCTTAGTCCTTAATCTAGTGTCTTCCACCAGAAGTAGCAGAGCCTCATCGAAAAAAGCAATGGAACACAGTATTTGCTAGCCTTTCTCATCACAGTGTCTATCTTTGTGCTCAGTAGTAGGTATGTGTGTGTGATTGTAAGATGTCCATTGTCCAGCCTCCACCCCCAGCAGGGACAGGACACAGAAGAGAACTAATCAAATGGCTGCAGGACTCATGCAATGTCAAGGAACAAAAAGAATGAGGCCTCCTTGGATTAAGGTGCTGTCAAGATTCCTGTCTCAGAAATCCTTCAGAATCTCCTCTTGCCTTCCAGGAAGTTTTCTTTTCTCTGATGTCAGCTTCCAGCTTCTCAGCTTCCTCTTCCTCCTTTCTCAGCCTCTTGAGGATTGCATGGAGTTTCTCCTATGAGAAAGGAATCACACCAGAGTCAAGCTATAAGGTTTCTCAGTATCTGGATAGAGGACAAAGAGGAAAGAAATCAAGTTGATATGAGAAAAGAGCAATCTACCATAACTGTAAAGCTGGTGATTAGAATCTATGACATGGGGAAAAATTTGAAGAGATGAATGTATTGTTTATTCATTGGTGATGAAAGTCACTACCCCTTCAAGAGGAGTAGCCTGATTCTCTCTTTCCTAAGAGAAATTATTTATCCTGCCTAAAGGAAAGTCCTTTCCTCTTATCAATGTTCTTTCCCCATTCAATCCACAATGTTCCTCAGAAATTATCCTGCTTAGAGAAGCAAGAAAGCTAATTTTGGGAAGGAATTCATCACTCATATAATGAAAAAGGAAAAAACAAAAATCTCTCACTCTTGGCTAAGAGAATGTACTCTAGGATCATCTGGTATGTAAATGAAAGGAATACCAGAAACGTACCCCAGGCATTGGAAGCGGAGCACAGGGTGAAAGATGTACATGGAGAAGATCATGGGACTCAGGACTATGGTGCCACAAGGGGTAAAGAAGGATGGAAAGGTGAGACTTCCACCAGCTACCATCTTCTGCCCCATGTCCCTCCATCTAGGGCCCTACCTGACATTCCTTGACTACTTCCTCCATGAAGAATGTGTGGTGACCACGGTGTTCCTGAGACCGTTCACAAAGCCAGCAAATGACCTTCCTATCCTCGTTACAGAAGAGTAGAAGTTTCTCTCCATGACGATCACAGAGATCTCTCTTCTTCCCATTGTCTTGACTCAACTTGACCTCCCTGAGTCTCTCCACTATGCTGACCAGATGCTGATTAACCTGTAGATTTTCAAATGAGTAGCTGATACCACACACAGGACAGCTGTTTTTTCCTCCCGGGCTGGTCACTGCCTCCTTGTTGTTCACAGTGATGCAGGCTTGGCAGAGGCTGTGGCCACAGCCTAGACTCAAGGGCTCTGTCAAAAGTTTCAGGCAGATGGGACAGGTCACATCCTTTTGCAGGTTAAGCAAGATTTTTGAAGCCATTGTACTGCTTCCCTGGCTTCTTCTGGTTCTAACTCCTGAGGTTCTCTCTTCTTGCTTGAAGACCCCTGGATGGCTGAGAAGATTGAAAGGGGATGGTATAAGAATGGTACAAATAAAAAGCATTATAAGTGCACACACATCAAAGACTGGCCAAGACTGCAATACCGAAAAACAAAAAAGATGAGGAAGAGAAACCAAAAATTTCTAAAAGTGGTCTGGGCAAGCCGTTAACGCCTCAAGGCTTTCGCACTTTTTCATTGCTAGAATTATCCTCCTGTTGCTATTTGCATAACTTCCGTTTACACTTTTTTTTCAACTTTTCCTGACATGTCCCTTTATCAGAAGGGTCTGCTAAGATAAACAACTATAGCACCACCACAAACTCATCATTCAGTGTACATTTGCATCTTTTATTATCACCATCTATCTTTAAATGTCTACCTCTTCTTTCTAAAATATAATCCACACATAAATTTGGCACTTTTGTTTTTTTTTTTACTGCTATAGCTCCAGTGTTTAGGACATAGTGAAGTACAATGTTCGATAAATATATTAAAAACTTTCCCATCTCTCCATAGATGGCTAAAACCTTCTTATCAGTGTTTCATTATTTTTATTCCATTATTTGGAAATTCCTCAATAGCTGGACTGTGGAATCCCAGATGTCGTTTCCAGTGAAGAAGTGCTCACCTCCTAACACACCTACCCACACAGAGTCCTCCCATACGCTCGCACACTTCCCAGAGACACCCACAGAAACAGCAATGACTGCAATATGGAGATTTAATTACCAGTTCAATTTAGAAATGACTTTGGCCTATTCGTTCCTCTTCCAAAAATTCTTGAGAAATAAGAGTACTCCAGAGGCAGGGTGTTTTGGCTCACGTTTGTAATCCCAGCACTTTGGGAGGCCAAGGGGGGTGGATCACCTGAGGTCACGAGTTTGAGACCAGCCTAGCCAACATGGTGAAACTAAAAATACAATATTAGCCAGGTGATGTGGCACATGTCTGTAATCCCAGCTACTCGGGAGGCAGAGACAGGAGAATCGCTTGAACCCAGGAGCCAGAGGCTGCAGTGAGATCACGCCACTGTACTCCAGCCTGGGTGAGACACAGCAAGACTCCATCTCAAAAAAGAAAAAGTAAGAGTACTCCCTTTCTTCAGATGAATAAATAAAATTAAATGACTTACAAAGATCATTCAATTTAATAGGTAGAATTGGATTGAACATAATAATCTCAGGGTTCTCTTTCAGAGGTCTCCATGCTACTCCACTTATTTAAACAAAGAAAAGCAGAGGTAAAGCCTGAAAGAAGTAGATTGAGATCCAGTGTTATGAGTGTAGAAATAGAGGAAACCAGGTAAGCTGGGAATTTCTGGGGGGTCTTGTGTTTGTAGATGGTGTGATTGATTTTATCTTGGCCTGAAAGCATGTTATGATAGGAACCCAAAGGTGTCTATTTGTTGGGGGAGGGCAAGTAACCAGCTGAGTTACACATAGACCACCGATTCATACCAATGTCAGATCACTGAGGAATAGAAATACAAACGAGATGGCTGTTGGTCATGGGAGAGATATCTCAACATATAAAGGGAGGCCACATTTTGGAGCAATGAAGTCCTGTCTGTGTTAAATCCACATCCACTAATTGAACGCCAATTATTCATTTGTTTATTTAGGAAATTCTCACTGAAGACACATTATCTTCAGTGATTAAAATTCAGGAAATGGATTAAAATCCAAAGTTGAGTATGAACAGATGGTATTAGCCAGAATAAAGTAAATAATCACCTAAAGAAGACAGAAGCTAATTATATAATCATTCATAAAGTGTAAAATGGTAGGTGTAAAAAACACCATCATACAGAGGTATATGTTTTTGGAAAATCAAATAATTTGCCAAATAGAGGACTATCCAAAATATCTTCCTTGGATAAATACGAGTTTAAATTAAAGCTGAAATATGAGAAAGGAATACAGAATGAGAAAGAAAAAAATATTTTAGGTAGAAGGAATCATGTAAGTGAATGCCCCATTCAAGAAGGACAAACCATCATACCATCTTCAAAAGTTTTTGAATGTATGGCTGGGATGCAAAAAGCCCTAAACCCTTGGCATCACACGGACCTGGAGGAACCTGGATATGTGACACTTCTTAAATGAAGTAAAAGTGCCGGTCTCTTTCCAATGAATAGGAGGTGAGGGCAGGGATGGGAGGATGCAGGACGAGTTAATAGAGAAAATAGAGAAAAGCAGATGAGGGTGAGAAATAGAGTGAGGTAGAGGAAATAAGGCTGGAAGCCAGACTAGACATGTGGGGGAAAAAAGGTTATCATTAGGCTTAAGTCCTTTCTTTCTATACAAAAGACATAGCCATCACCTTCCCCTGGTATATTATATTATATTATATTATATATTTTTTTGTTTTGTTTTGGTAAGCATAGACCCCAGCTTCCACAAGGGGGTTGAGAATCTTGTAACAAAACATTCTCTGTAGGGCCCTGGAAGCTATGCTCATGGTCTTTACAAGGGAATCAGTCTGTTGATGTAAGGTTTACCTAAGCTATGTTAGTTTCACACACATCCACTTGGTCTTATACCACCATAAGAATCCTCACTGAGAGCTCACCTGAAGTGGCCCTGCCTGCCTGCTGTGTCTCCTGTCCTGTATTCCCCCTGCGGAGTTAAATTGCATGAGTCCAAACAGCAAAACAAACCTACAATTATTGCTTGTGGTCAGTCAGACGGTAATACCACAGAGTGGTGGCATGGTGATACAATGCCAATTCTCAGAACCTGAAGTTGGTTTAGACAAGAAACTGTGAGGCAAAGGAAAGGGTCGATCTCAATAGATAGTAACATTTTGATACTTGCTCTAGTAGACCAAATTACACCCTCCACAAAAATATGTTCACTTATGTGAATGTGACCTTATTTAAAAATCACATCCTTGCAGATGTAATCAAGTTAAGATGAGGTCATACTGGATAAAGACAGGCCTTAAATTTAATGATCTGTATTCTTATAAGAAGAGGAGAAGACATACAGTCACACAGGAAAGAAAGCCATGTGACAATAGAGGCAGAGATGGGAGCAGCACAGATATAAGCCAAAGAATGCCAGAGTTGGCTAGAAACCACCAGAAGCTAGGTGCGAGGAATTGAACCGATTCTCACATAGAATCTTCTGAAAAAATCAAGTTTGCCACTATCTTGGTTTTGGACTTCTGGACTCCTGAGCTGTGATAAAAATCCCTATTGTTTTAAGTCATCTAGTTGGAGATAATTGGTCACAACGGTGCTAGGAAATGAATACAACTGAAAAGGTTTGATACTGAAGGAAAGATCTGTGAAGTGTGACAACCTAGGAATCTTCCCCACGCTTGGCAAAAGGATGGGGTATGATGAAAGCTGTATGGAGGTAAATCTAGGCCTTGAGACCTGTCTACTCCTCTAACAATCCATCAAAAGACCTTAAAGAGGGAAAAAGGCTGAAAGTTAGCTGGCGAGTGTAATCCAGCCAACAGTATAGATACTAAAAATCACACAAAAGCAATATGCTGGTAGCCCCCTGGCTACAATGACCATGAGTCAGACCAGGCTCTGATGACTAGCAAGACCAGGAGTTTACGTGATATGATAATATTCGCCCTTGTTTATGGCTAAAACTATGAGCCAACCACAGATGTGGGGTTTTTTGTTATCCTTTATTCCAATCCGTATCCAACCAATAGTGAGAAATACCAGGGAGCTCCAGGAGAGGAAGTAGTAGAACATGCATTCTACCATGACTGTGACTTCATGTTCACAGTGAGGCTGCATGTATGCCAAAGCTGCTGCCACCATAGTGGCAAAACAATGAGAAAAGTGCACAGCAGTCTGGGTCCCACATGTGAGAAATGACTCCACCACTTCTCAATGGGGCCCAAGCCCAGCAGCCGTCAGGGAGGTAGAGAAGGGAACGTGAGTGCCCTCGGCCTAACAGAACTCCCATGTTGCCTGGTTACCACAGCTGCCAGATGACTGCGCCCTTCATTTGAGTCTCCTCCTAAAATCTGGATTCCTAACACCTGGATATGATAATGCAAACTCTAAGTCTCTCTGCAGATTAGATAGTAAAATTAGAGTGTCTCTAAGAGTGACTGTTAGGGGAGGATGTCTTTCCAAGTTTCTAGACAACATCCTAGACAATTCTTCTGGTTCCTTAGTCAGAAACTGCCAATAAGGAAAGTAAAGCCTATTTTGACATTCAGAGGCCAGGAGATCTCAGAAACATCACAACATCTCCTCCCCATTCTATGCACAGAGTTCTTGCTTCAGCTATTCCTTAGAGTTCAGGGCTCAATCTGTACCACAATAATGACTCTCTCCTCAAGAGCTGATGCGTTCTGGTCAATAGATTTCCAGAAAATTATTTTTTAACATAGAATCATTTTTATTAATCAACCCATAATCTTGTCTTTTTCTGTCTGTTACTTCATGAGAATATGCTGAGTTTTTTTCAAATTAGTTCCAACCACTTCAACTCTCACCACTCCAACAGAAATCACCTAAATTCAGGAAATTGTTCTCCCACTAGTAGTCTTGCTGATCCTATCATTGCCCTTCTGCTTCTTCTTCTTCTTCTTTTTTTTTTTTTTTTGAGATGGNTTTTGAGATGGAGTTTCACTCTTTTTACCCAGGTTGGAGTGTAGTGGCACGATCTCGGCTCACTGAAACTTCGGCCTCCTGGGTTCAAGTGATTTTCCGCCTCAGCCTCCCAAGTAGCTGGGATTACAGGTACATGCCATCATGCCCGGCTAAGTTTTGTATTTTTAGTAGAGATGGGGTTTCACCATACTGGCCAGGCTGGTCTTAAAGTCCCGACTTCTGGTGATCCACCTGCCTCAGCCTCCCAAAGTGCTGGGATTATAGGCGTGAGCTACTGCACCCGGCCATCATTGCTCTTCTTCACTCTGCTCTCATCTTTGTTCTTACATCAGTAGACAGAGTGATCACCTTAAAGTGACATGATTGACAACATGTCATGTTTCTGTTCAAACCCATGCCATCCAGAGTGAGGCCAGACTTCCTAACGGTCCAGTTAGATCCACATCACACAGCCCTTCCCACTTTCTCAATCCGCAGAGCTCATCTTTTATTCCTCTCTCTGCACACTCCCATCTCAATCTTCCATATCCACACTGTTCTCTGTTTAAGCCCGGGGAAAAACCACTAAAGCTTTTAATTTCCTCACATTCTTAAGATTCTATTCAAATGTAGTCTTCTTACAATGAAATCTATTTAAAGCTTTCATAAAAACTATTTAAAGCTGCAAGGACTTTATGAGGTCTTTACAGAGTCCTTACCCTAATTTAACTTCTTAAAGATGTTACTCCATAGTATTAGTCATCTTCCTGTGTACGCTATTATTTATTGACATGGTCAATGATTGCTTTCTAATTAAAATGTAGACCTTCATGTATATTTCATATTTATTTATCGAATGGTGAATGGATGCTAACTGCACATTTTCACACCAGCAGCCTGCTTTGTAATCAATTTTATCCCATATGTTGGGCCTTGTGCCTGTCTGGATGCATCTGGGAGGCAGTAAGTAGGCAGACATGGATTCTACCCAGGAGTAAGGCAGAGACACAGAAAGGCAGTTACAGTGAACTCTGAAGGATGAGAGCAGAGGCCAGAATGGCATGTGTCAGATTATCTGTCACATATCAATCAAGGTACAAATGGCTCACGAGTGAGCTTAAGATAGGACATACTCTATGTCAAATTCTTAACAAGAAGATTAAATCTGTGGGTGCCTTCAGAGCCCACAATAAACAACTTCTGTTAAGTAGTTCTGAGCAAAGAAAAACAGTAAGAAACAGTGGTTACAAATCAACGCAATGATGAGGAACAAGTTCTATGATAGGTGAAGACACTGGTGGCATGTGGGTTATGAAGTAAAAGTAAGCAGATATCCTAAGGCCGGTTGCCTCCCCAGGAGCTCGGACACACCTCCCATCTCTGCGCCCCGGCACCAGGCTCTGCAACTCAACATCTAGCTCTGCCACGTAGTTCCCCCAGCGTGGCAACGCCCCCAGTGTGGCAACGCACCCACCTCTGCACTCAGCACCTAGCCCTGCACCCGGCACCAGGCTCTGCACTCCACACCTAGCCCTACCGCCTCTGCTCGCCAACCTGCCAACCAATGGCGGCCCGACCCCGTTTGAATCTCGCTCCCCAACACCAATCAGAGCACCCTGCTCCTCCTCCTCGCTGGCTATAGCTATAAAAACCCTACGCCTTAGGAAGTCAGGGCGACCTCTCTGGCCCCTTTCGGCGGGGCCATGGAACCTCGCCGGGAGCTGAATAAATTGGCATTTAATTTTCTTATACTGGCCTCAGTTTCCTCATTTTAAACTCAGCAATGACCCTTACAGGTATATTCAGGGACGTGCAAGGAGAGCCCTGAGTCCGGCTGCAGAATGACACAGGTACGGTAAGAGGGAACAGAGTGGTGTGCTGCAGTCAGATAACTCAAGCTGCTGTTGTCTGGCAGGCCAAGGACTAAGGATACGTGAGGATGGCTACAGAAAGCGCTTTAGTGGTTGCTAGGAGGGCAGTGAAAGAACCCGCTTCAATATTTCCCGTGGTCATGCCCCTCTGGTTCCATTCTATGTAAAGCTGCATACTAGGAGCTCAGACCTGCACAGGCTTGGAAAACAGACCTCCTCTCACCACCTTCTCTTTTGAGAAGAGAGAAGGGGGTGGAAAAGAAGAGATCTTCTGTTCATCTCTTTTTTTGTTTTTGTTTTGTTGTTGATCTCTTGGAGAAAGAGAGAGAGAGAGAATTCAGTTTCCTTTGCAAGGTAGAAAATCAAGACTATAGAATAGGAAGGGAATGGAAATAGATTCAGCCTGGAGAAAAAAAAAGAAGTCATTCCAGAAAACAAAGGAGGCCTTCTGCCTAACACTCCTTTCAAGGCTGTCCCTCCCGAGACTCTAAGCTGCGATCAGAGATCAGATCAGCGTGCACTCAAAGCAGGAAGCTTGCAAGCTAGCCTTTGCTCCCAACACTGCAGGGCAGCCTCAGGGCCACAAATCAAATTCCCCTAACATCATTCAGAACTTTTCTCTTGGAGTCTCATACCCTCTACCCCCCACAAACCTCCCCACAGACCTTCAGGCCAACAGAAATCTCGGGTCCGGGTTGAAGAGGTGAAAAGCCAGGGTGGGTGTGGTCAGGATTCATTTAACAAATGAGGTTCCTCCCTCCTTGAGAAGTCCCTCCCTCCTGAGCAGGAACTGGCTGAGAAATGAAAGTGAAATTTTTAGGGCTGTCAGGAAGAGGGAAGGGCAAGGAGCGTCCAGGTGAAATGGGCTGTGTAGTCCTGTAGAAAAACCGCTGGACAGAAGGTCATGCTTTCTTAATCCAGTGATTCTCAAGGGCGGAATGGAGGCTCTGCACTAGAGGGCACATTTGGCAATGTCTGAAGAGATATTTGGTTGTTAGAACTGTAATCGGCTCTGCTGTTGTGGGGTTCACAGACGGCCCTGAGGAGGGCCTTTTCCGTGCCCAGCTTGGACTCCGGGGTCGGGTTCTTGGCTTCCGTTGCTCGAAGAACCGAGCAGAGAGCCTTACCCCCACGGTGAGTGTTCCAGCTCCAGACAAGCGTTCGCGGACGGCGAGAGTGAGCAGCAATGCAATTTATCGAGCAAGGGAAAGTAAAAGCTTCCACAGCATGGAAGGGTGGAAGGGGACCCGAGAGAGTTGCTGTGGTTGGAAAGGGCTGCCTGGGCTTATATCCCCAAGTAATTCTGAGTTGCAGAGTGATTGCCCCCTATTCCTGAGTGGGGAGAGGGCTTGTGACCATGAGTCACCTAATTTTCTCTTTTTGGAGGTTGTTTCCTAGTGACTGTTTAACTTGTGAGCAGTATCGGAATGTGGTTGAACAGCTAACTGGTATTTTGAACACAGCCTCCTGATGTGGTTGAAGTACCCGTGTTGACCTTTTCCCATGCTAGGGCTTCCAAAAAGTTCCCCATTGACCCTAAAGGTTTTATTCCTTCATAACTAGGGGGATGCTACTGGCATCTTAATGGGCATAGGTCACAGATGCTGCTAAGCATTGTGCAATGTACAGGACATCTCCCACAACAAAGAATTATCCATTCCAAAACGTCAACAGTGCTGTGTTTGAAAAGCCCTGTTTTAACCCTTTCTGCCTGCCAGGTCAGCTAAAGCACCAAAATCCTCTTTTCCTACCACTTTCATGGTTGCATATGGTTCCTCGAATCAGTTTACCAACTTGACTCATCCTTCAACAATCCACTTGCCTGCCACCTACTAAAATACCCGGTCACCCCCTAGGAGATGGAGTGGCGGAGAGGTGGATGATGGTGAGAAAACTTGGGTACAAAGGACCTGGGGAACTTAGGGGAGTGTTGGAAATGTTCTAAATCTCCATTGTGTGGTAGCTACA
The DNA here is from genome assembly GCF_001604975.1 of Cebus imitator. NCBI lineage: Eukaryota > Metazoa > Chordata > Mammalia > Primates > Cebidae > Cebus > Cebus imitator. The sequence goes on from NW_016107685.1 coordinate 1,865,605, forward strand.
CAGGTGTAAAACATTTTCAAAACGCATCACACTGTGCACTGTAAATGGGTACATATTATTTCACGTGACATACACATCAGTAACATTATTTAAAAATGAAAAGTCTTCCACGTAAGTTATATGTGAATCTGAAGCTGAGAACCACTAGTTGTAAGTATTAAATCAGGAGTTTTGGGCCCTGGACAGAAAGGGCTGCTTTGAAACTGAGGTAACCTTGAAATCAAACCTAATGAGGAGGAACCTTGAACAAGAAACCTTGCCACTCTTTTGGTCACTGGATGACCCCACATTTGTGCCTCCACAAACAGCATGTTCTGTTTTCATGAGGAATATAAGTTGAGAGATTCATTTTCTGTGCTGTATGCATCAAAACAATCCTAGTCTTCTACGTCGTGTAGAGCACGTTACATATCAAAAGATGATAGCTTTGGAAACTGCCTGACAAGGTACGATTTTCCCTTTTGCCCTGTCCGTCTGACTCATGCATGGCGATCAAGGACGATTCCCAGGTGGGACAATTATAAACTTGTTGGAAGTTTAACAGCTTTCCCATAGAAAGTATTCACATCCAATACCTATGGAATATGCTTTGACTACTTTTAAGGGAGTCAATTATTGTTAGGTTGGTGCAAAAGTAATCATGGCTTTTGCCATTAAAAGTCATAATGGCGAGAACTGCAATTACTTTTGTCCAACCTAACACTTTCAGATTTCTTTTCCTTATTTCAATATTGGTAACTAATACATTTAGATAGTATGAAGGAAAAATATTTCGGGACCCAAAAATTACTAAACTTAAAAAAAAAGGCAGATTGGGAATTGTTTAGGGCAAACCTGCCTCCTATTCTATTCCAAAAAAAGACAGCTACTAAGATAAGCTACACATTTCCAGACAGAACTCAAAGTCATACCTCGGCTCAGGTGAGACAAATGAATATCTGGTTACTTACTTTGCCGTGTTATTTAATGCAACCTGTTTGTCTTTTATCTACCTATGACCTGGAAGTCCCCTCCCTGCGTCTGTTGTCCTGCCTTTGTGGACTGAACCAATGTACATTTACTTATATTGACTGATGTCTCATGTCTCCCTGAAATGTATAAAGCCAAGCTGTGCCCTCACCATCTTGGGCAGATATTTTCAGGACCTCCTGAGGCTGTGTCATGAGTGTATCTTTAACCTTAGCAAAATGAATTTCCTAAATTGATTGAAAGTTTTCTCAGATACTCTTTCATTTAAAATAGTAAAGCATTAGACAGATTCATTAAAACATGAGTTGAGATGTGTAGATTACCTTAGTCCATCAGTTCTGTGTGCATAACATTCAATTTTTCATCATTTATTTTGTTCACTTGAGTTTTTTTCCTTTTTAAAAACCCATTTCTCTGAGCTCAATGGAAAGGCAACTATGTCGTATCTTTAATCTCTTTTTGTTATTTCTTAAGAACTGTCTAGTGTGATCCCCAAAAATCTGAGACAGAGCTCAGATAATTTAGAAAGTTTATTTTGCCAAGGTTGAAGACATGTGTCCCCTTCAGAGATCCTGATGACATGTACCTGAGGTGGTCAGAGCACCGACTGGTTTTACACATTTTAGAGAGACATGAGACATCAATCAATATATGTGAGCTATAAATCAATTCTGTCTGAAATGGTGGGACAACTCAAGCAGGGAGGGGACTTTCAGGTCACAGGTTGGTGAGAGACCTGCTGCATTCTTTTGAGTTTCTGATTAGGCTTTCCAAAGGAGTCAGTCAGATATGCATTTGTATCAGTGAGCAGAGGGATGACTTTGAATAGAATGGAAGGCAGGTTTGCCCTAAGCAGTTCCCAGCTTGACTTTTCTCTTTAGTCTAGTGATTTCCAAGCTCCAAGATTTGTTTCTTTCACACTACCAACATATAATATATTAATGGTAGGAAAATCACCACTTTTGGAAAATCTTAGGCGTTCTTCTGGTGCGTCACTGTCAGCTGAGTTGTGCCTCTGGGTGGCAGAAAGGACCCGGACAGAAAAATGAGGAAGTTTAGTGCATTCAAGAATATGTAAATATTTCCATGGGAGTGTACTTAGAGCTCTATGTAAACAGAGAAGGGGGTAACAAAGGTGGGGAAGGGTCATATCCTCAAGGCTTGTTTATACAGGCAGAGAGAGCCAGCTGGGAAATTATTTACAGACCCCAGTGCAGCAGTAAAGTATCTGTCCTCTCAGATCCTTCTGGCTTTACTCACACAGTTCTCCCAGGTCCCCAAGCCCTCCCTGAGCAAGGCACAGCAGGGCTGTCTTCTCTGCCAACCTCTACCTGCAGAACTAATTCAGACAACTGGGCCACCACGGGCATCAATACTTGGAAAGCATCAATATGTGGAAAATAATTTTGCATATCTTATAATGTTTTTCTTGTGAAATGTTTCTGCCTTTTGGAGAATGTTAGACATTTTTATTTTTCAAATAATTATTGTATACAGATTCTAAAGCTTATTATCATAGAACTGTGTACTTTAAAAAATATTTTAATTACCAATAATGAACCAATTTTAATTTGCAATTTTATTGGTTGGTTATGCTACCTTTTGCCTTGCAAAAGGATATGTGTAAAATGTTCACTTATTTTGTCTACTAAAATTTATTTAATGTGTTCTATTCATTATTATAGTCTCTCAAAGAGCAAGTCTCTCCTGTATGAGAAGACAGAACAACTTGGAGACAGAAAAAGCTGGGATAACTTCCCCAATCTGAAATCCTGCAGTTGCCTCCACCTGTGAAACTTGCTGGTGGTAGTCTGAGAATGAATGGCTCAGAGAAGGGCAGGCTGAGGGCAGAGGAAAGGCTGATAGGGCTAATAGTGCAACAGAGCTTGGACTTTCAGACCTCAGCCCTACAGATGTAGCTCCAGCCCATCAATCAGTGAAGATCTTTTGAATCTTTTGTACACAGCAGTGCAGAGCAGCACAGTTACTGAACGAGAAAAAAGAAAATCTGAAGCCTCTGAGAATCCCTGAGGGCCACAGATGCCAACCGTGAAGTGTCATCTGTTAGCTTTAGCCTTCCTACAATCCATTATAAACAATACAAATGTACTCATATCCCATATTAAACATTGAAATTCTAAAACTGCATGAGTTTGTTAAAGATGAACGCTTGAAATAATGGCCCGTTTAGCAGAAACATCAAATTTATCTCTCTGCTCTAAGATGTTTCCCTTTCATAACTTGAAGACAGTAGGAGCGTTGTTATTAAGTCTCCAGTATTCTCAAGAATAGCTTAAAACACATTTAGGGTTTAAGAATAACTGAAAACATTTAGGTTTAAAGACATATGAGTACGGTCTCAGTGGCCAAACAGCCCTGAGGAGAAAAACAGTTCTCTTCATCTCAGGGAGAGCAGATGAGAGCCACTTGAACTGGAAGGGTGCCTAGCTCAGGAGAGGTACTGTGGAGCGTGGAGGGCTGAGGGTGCTGAGATTAAAAACAAAACAGCAGTAAAAACAGACCTAAGGTTGGAGACAGGATCAAGAGATTATCTAGCACTGTCTTTAAGCAAATAGAAGATCCCTGGCATCTCACACAAAAGAAAACAGGCTCTGTGTCTATTCCAATAGGAATTTCAGATTCCCAGGGTTGTGAAAGTTCTGGTCACCCTCTGGTGATGTCTCCAGATATAGCTTCCTGCACGTTGTCCATGGAGCATCCTGCAGGTTCAGGCTCCTCCTGCCCTGAGATTCTCCGGAGCCCACCCAAAATTTCCACTGTGGATGCCCCACTCCTAATTATGACTCAGCAGTCCCAATGCCCCAGAAATACTAGATGGAATGACTGCCACAAATGCCTTCAGAGATGATGGGAAGAGGAAAGATCTAAAACTGATTCCTGGGTGGTGAGAACCCACACTTAGTACTCACTGTGTTACCGGTGGAGAGTGGCCATTTTCTTGGCATCTTGATCATGAACTGAACAAAATGCACAAACAGGCCAGGAGCAGTGGCTCACAGTACCTGTAATCCCAGCACTTTGAGAGGCCAAGGCAGGTGAATCACCTGAGGTTAGGAGTTTGAGACCAGAAGCCCAACATTGAGAAACCCCGTCTGTACTAAAAATACAAAAATTAGCCAGGTGTGGTGGCATGTGCCTGTAGTCTTAGCTATTCAGGAAGCTAAGGCAGGAGAATCGCTTGAACCTGGGAGGCGGAGGTTGCAATAAGCCAAGATCATGCTATTGTACTCCATCCAGCCTGGAGGACAGAGTGAGACTCAGTCTCAAAAAAACAAAAAAAGGGCCGGGCGAGGTGGCTCACGCCTGTAATCCCAGCACTTTGGGAGGCTGAGGCGGGTGGATCACGAGGTCAAGAGATCGAGACCATCCTGGTCAACATGGTGAAACCCTGTCTCTACTAAAACTACAAAAAATTAGCTGGGCACGGTGGCGCGTGCCTGTAATCCCAGCGACTCAGGAGGCTCAGGCAGGAGAATTGCCTGAACCCAGGAGGCGGAGATTGCGGTGAGCCGAGATCGCGCCATTGCAGTCCAGCCTGGGTAACAAGAGCGAAACTCCGTCTCAAAAAAATAAAATAAAATAAAATAAAATAAAATAAAATAAAATAAAATAAAATAAAACAAAAACAAAAACACAAACGAAGCAACAACAAAAGCAGAGATTTATCACAAATGAAAGAACTCTACAGCGTGAGAGCAGGCCCAGTGGAAGGGCTCAAGAGCTTCTGTTACAGAATTTTCTGGGGTTTCAGTATCCTCTAGAGGCGTATACCCTATGTAAATGAAGAGGATGAACTAAAGTTACAAAATCAATTTACTCGTAAATGACTATGTAATGACTATGCACCCTACATAAATGGAGGGGATGTTACTCAGGGTGTGGCTTTGGTAAATAGGATATTCCCTGTCATTGAGGAAATGTTTCATTTGATTTAGTCCTAGAAAGTCCTTTCGTTTCCTGCCTCCAGGTCCTATTCTCCTGCCTCAACCGGACTTTTAATTTTGAATCCATATCCTTTCCTTCTGTAGTCTTCCTGAAAACAGAAAATTTGGAAGCAACTTGAAGGCTTCAAAGTTTTGTCAGCAGGGGGCGCCATTTCTGAGGCCTGAAGGCTCAGCTACAAAGATAATGACTTAAACTGACCTAAGCTTGCAGATTTTGTGTTTGCTATTTCAAGTCCTTGTTTCTTTGTAACCAGATTCCTATCTTGAACTTGGGGGCTGGGGATTCTGTAAATGAGAGGCATACATATCTCAAAAGAGTTATCTGTAATTTAACAGAGTGCAGCCGCTTGTAGTGATTCAGAGCCTCGGGCATTGCAACAAAGGGGTGACTGGGATGCAGGGGTCAAAGGGAAATGGATAGAAATGGATTTCCTCCAGTTGGCATGGATGAGTGCTGTAGATAGGGGTGTGTGTCTACACTTAGGGAAACTGCCTGTATCTAACTTGAAATCCCTTCTCCCGCCAAAGGTCACCAAGATATGGGGACTAAAAATATTCTAGTAAAGCTTGGAGCAGAGTAGAAACTGCTTTACCAGTTCAGAAGCAGAAAAAAGGTAGTTGGTAACGAAAACGCCAAAAGACACAGGGACTCCACCACATGCCGCAGGAACACTGCATAGCAGCTTTTGCCCTGGTATCTCACTGTAGGAGCAGAACAGGCTTTACTCCATTCTTGAGGACTATCAGAAGCTTTCAATTCAATGGAAGAGGCTATCCTGGAGGAAGAAAACGCTGACAAACACCATTGCAGAGGGAGCCCATGACAGCACTTCTGACCCTCCCACTGTAAGGCATAATGTGCACCAGCAGTCCGAATAATAGAGACTTAGCTGGGCAGAGAAAGTGGTTTCCAAAGAAAGGGAATTACTACAGAAGTGGAAAAGAATACCAGGAACCTCCAGTTTTAGTTCCAATATGTAAAGGGCTTGAGAGTCATTACTCCAAACCTCACAAGAAAAAAAGAAAAAAAAAAAAAAAAAACTTGGCCAGGTGAGTTGGTTCACGCCTATAATCCCAGCACTTTGGGAAGCCAAGGTGGGCAGATCATGAGGTCAGGCGTTCGAGACCAGTCTGGCCAAGAAGTTCGAGACTATCCTGGCCAACATGATGAAACCCCGTCTCTATTAAAAATACAAAAAATTAGCTGGGCACGTTGGTGCATGCCTGTAGTTCCAGCTACTCGTTGAGACAGGAGAATCACTTGAACCTGGGAGGCAAAGGTTGCAGTGAGCTGAGATTGTACCACTGCACCACTGCACTCCAGCCTGGGTGACTGAGCAAGATTCCATCTCAAAAAAAAAAAAAAAAAAAGAAGAAAAGGAAAGTAACAGCTGAACCCATTAAAAATCAATGATGTTCCTAAGTCTCATCAGATAAAGTCAGAAAAAAAATTGCCACCCCAAAATCTAGAGACAATTAAATACAGAGAATAACAGCCTAAATCTACTTACCTAAAGTAGAAGTTGCATGAATCAGGCTGGTGCAGTGGCTCACCCCTGTAATCCCAGCACTTTGGGAGGCTGAGGCAGGTGGATCACTTGAGGTCAGGAGTTCAAAACCAGCCTGACCAACGTGGTGAAACCCTGTCTTTGTATTTTTGTACAAAAATACAAAAATTAGCCTGTCATGGTGGTGGGTGCCTGTAATCCCAGCTACTTGGGAGGCTGAGACAGGAGAATCGCTTGAACCCAGGAGACAGAGGCTGTAGTGAGCCAAGATCGCACCCCCGCACTCTAGCCTGGGCGACACAGTGAGAGAGTCACAAAAAATAAAATTTTTTTTTAAAAGTCGTTGCATGAGACACATACTAGTAGTAACACTTAAATAGTAGTTCTGACAAATTGCCAGAGGCTGAGTATGGACTAGTTTGAGAGAGAGGAACTCCTAGCACCATAGACTTAGGGCAACCTGACCCCATCCCACTTTCTTGGAATTTACCTCCAAAAACCAAATCGAGTTCCCATAGTGAAAAGCAAAGAAAAAGATCCTTTGTTTTCTGGCAGAGAGAGAGAGAGTGTAAGAACCATTCTGAAATAGTTCAGAGCATCCCCCATAACAAAGGCCTACTCACCATTGGAAAAGACTTGAAAGCAGAATGTTTTCTTGAAGTAAGGACAAAGAACTGAAGATTCTTGCACTTCTCGTAACAGAATGAAGGAGGTATATTCTTCTACGGTCATGTGGTTATCACTGAAACTGTTTTGGGGACATCAAAATGTCAATATGGCAATCTGTTGGCCTTAATGGTATAATGCCTGAGAGACAGGGACAGCTATTCCATACCCAGAGTAGATGTCAACTTTCGTCAGTAAGTACATGCAGAGGTTCTTTTTAGGTAATAGGAGTACAAAGTCCACTTGCTACACAAAGTTGGTCTTTGTTCCCAAGGAGCTTATATGACTCAGGCTACCCTCATGTCACCATTTGCACACAATACATTCTTAATTTTCAATGATTCACACATTCTTAATTTTCTCCAGGGTTACTGTGAATTTTTACCCAATGACATAAAGCTGGCTCATATGAGTAATTTAAAATGGCTGGCCTTATCACGCTACATTGATGTTTCCCAAATAAGTCACAGTTTAAGCTTTGTCTCTGTTTCTCTCCCAAATCTACTCTTAATGAGATTTGTGTCCTCCTTATGTCTTATAATTGTACAAAGCTTCAAATAGAATTTCCTCTTATAGTCCAATCTTTTCTCCTCCAAAGTATACTACATTTGATGTTATCGATAATCAATCAAGGCTCAAGAATCAAAATAATCATGTACTTGTGCCACTGTTTTATAATAGACTAGTCAATATGCAATGTGCATAGTTTCTCATCTGGGCTGATTTTCTCACTTCTTTTGCCTTGTATATCCATTGATTCCTGACTGTGGTGTTAAAATTTGATAAGAAATGATTTTGTTTTCCGACATAAGCTTTCAACTTAAAATTTCATCATTACCTTGGTCAACATAAGCTAGACTCCAACTTTAATATTACTGTTAGAAACAAATGCTTATTCCTTGGTGCTAAAAAGAAGAACCAGCACTCAGACAAAATAACTTTTCTTAGCAAGGCAATTTTACTTTCTGCAGAAAGGGTGCTTCTCGGAAGTCTGATTGTCATGAGAGCACATTGAATGAGACAAAAAGCAAAAGTTTTCATCCCTGATGCATCGGGTCCTTACTGCTGTGTCCTATCTCCATTGGCTGGAGCTGAACAGCACAATCTAGACTGATCTTGTTTGGTTAAAAACTTAAAACTTTCCTAAATAGGTAAACATGTGATGGAGAACAAAGAAAGGAAGAAAGTTGTTTATGGGAAACTAAGAGAATAATGACATTTACAAATAAGAGGGATAGGCTGTAAGCTGGGAACTGCCTGGGCATGTTCAGACATGTCTTAGCAGGCTATAGGCCAGAACAAATAACTTGGTTAAAGTACAAGGACATAGAATGTTCTTATTCCCTTACTAGATTTAATAGCTACATGGGGCTTAACAAGGAGTTGTTAGCAAAAAGCAAGGAAACTTGAAGGAATTTTGTTGTTTTTTTTTTTAAAGAAGCTATTATTTCTAACACATTATTTATTCTTTAAGAAAAAGGGAAACTTTGAAGAGGAACTTTTTACTTTTCACATTAACGTATATCATTTATGGGCAATACAGTTATAGGAGTATTCCTTCATTAGGCCTGAGATTACATTTTGAGAATTATACATTACTTTGACTATTTTTGTTTGTTTGTTTGTTTTGTTTTTGAGATGGAGTCTCACTCTGTTGCTCAGGCTGGAGTGCAATGGTGCGATCTCAGCTCCTGGCAACCTTCGCCTCCTGGGTTCAAGTGATTCTCCTGCTGCCTCAGCCTCCTGAATAGCTGGGATTACAGGTGTGTGCCACCATACCCAGCTAATTTTAATAGAGATAGGGTTTCATCATATTGGCCAGGCTGGTCTTGAACTCCTTACCTCAGGTGATGCACTTGCCTCAGCCTCCTAAAGTGCTGGGATTACAGGTGTGAGCCACTACGCCCGGCATCCTTTGACTATCTTATGTATAATATTTACATTCCAAGTGGTTCTCTGACCTGTTTTGAAATGCCCATAGTAGGTTCAAACTAATAGAGAATAGTCTTTATATAGTGATTGACAGATAAGGGCTCAAATATTCAGTGGCCTTAGATACCAAAAAGCATATTTCTTCAAGACTACATATGCTCATTAGCAGATCACAAACTTCAAAGTCCCTTTTGTGCTGCTGCCTCATAGCCATTGATACAGATTCCAATGATCACCTCCCATATGTTTTCGACATGTAAGTCCCAGGGGGTTGGATTTATTCCAGGATCCTAAAGGCAGAGCCATCTGAACACTGTGCTGCAGCATGAGGAGTACTCCTGTTGCTCTGGAGGCCACTGAAATTGAGCATGTTTCTTTGTTACTTGATATTTAGTAGCCACCACTGGGGAAGGGATATGTTGCTTCTGCAAATCAAATGTACCTACTAACCGTTGCTTGCAGGCTTTACAAAACACAACTGTTTCCGCACCATACTAGGTGTATCCATGTCCCACTCATTCCTGGTATTGAGGGGAATTTTACCGTTTGAGCAGAGCCTTGTCATGATTTTGGATATATATTCCTGTCCATGCAGCATCATCAACTATATCACTATTTTCGAAATATTTTGTGCTTAGTTTCAGGCTATCAGAACATCAGGCATAAGATGAAATAGAGAAAGGAAAGTCTATTAGGAATTTTACCTAGTAGATTATAATAGTAAACAGTAGACTCTAAATAATATTGGAGTAAGACTGTAAAGTTATATTGCATTTTTTTTTTTTTTTTT
>NW_016107685.1:1875564-1883408 GCF_001604975.1 Cebus imitator
CCCAGCTAATTTTTTGTATTTTTAGTAGAGACGGGGTTTCACCATGTTGACCAGGATGGTCTCGATCTCTTGACCTCGTGATCCACCCACCTCGGCCTCCCAAAGTGCTGGAATTACAGGCTTGAGCCACCGCGCCCGGCGTTATATTGCATTTTGTACCAAGTGGATGCAAATTGGTCTTGTCTGGCATTACTAATAGGCACACAAACACAAAAGCATTAGTCAGATCAAATGCAAAACAACCCCTTTTGTTTTACATGATCACTTTATCAAACATGCAGCACAACAGGTGCTAATTTGTTGATAATTCAATTGATTGTCTTAATTTTTTTTTAGTTTATGGTCAAAATTCAATACTTATTTATCGGTCATATAGATGACTTAATGGGGAGGGAATTTTGAACACCTCAGTTCTCTGTAGTCCTTAGAATATTGTGTAGTTTCCTTTATGCCTTGTGATAATCTGTGTTTTTTTATCTGTACAACTCATTTTGCTTTGGTCATGCCAACAGGGCAATATGCAAATGTTCTATAACAATGCACATGGACTAATGATCACAATTACCCTAATTTAGAAACTGACATTGACTTTGTTAGAGCAGTTCATTGATCCAGGGCTAGAGGAGAAAAATGGCCATCATTTAATATGTGTGGATATAGCTTTTCCTTAGTAAGTTTTAACAAAACTTGTTATCACATTTTTATATCAAGAATAGATCTTGATATTACCTCCTATAATGATAGCTTTACCAATTGTGATTTTGTCCTCCTTCATGCCATCATTTTATTGCTATTGGTAAAAAAAAAAAAAAAAAAAAAAGACTCCATACTCCTTCTTATAATAGTGTTATACTATCAATAACTAGAAGGCAGAGGAAGCTTGGCCTGTCATTCATATTGTTTCGATAATCATTTCAGTAGTTTATTAATATTCAGCTTCTTGTAATTATTTAACATTTACTTCTTATCCTTTATCTTCGTGACTAAACATACATTTCTTTTCTTTTTTTGAGATGGAGTCTTGCTCTGTAGCCCAGGCTGGAATGCAGTGGTGCAATCTCGGCTCACTGCAGCCTCCACCTCCCGGGTCCCGGTTTAAGCAATTCTCTTGCCTCAGCCTCCCAAATAGCTGGGATTACAGGCATGTGCCACCATGACCAGCTAATTTTTTTATTTTTAGTAGAGACAGGGTTTTATCATGTTGGCCAGGCAGCTCTTGAACTCCTGACCTTGTGATCTGCATGCCTTGGCCTCCCAAATTTCTGGGATTACAGGCGTCAGCCACCATGCCCGGCCTTGTATGTCTATTTACTATTTAAGCAAATTACTTTGCTATCCATCTATGTTTCTTCCTCCCTGGTCTCTTCTTGAGTATTACATGTCTTCACATATCTTCATAGCTCCAACCCTCTTTGCTCAGCTCTCTTTAGTACTTCAGTCTTAGTCTTAGACTTCCCTGGTAGTTGCAAGATAAGGTGCAGAATACATTTACCTCTGAGGTCAGCCTAATCAGATCACAGAGTATTTGTTTAATGCTTCGTTGTTTAATTCCTTTTTCAGTCTCCCAAAATATTCTCCTCCGGTTCCATTCATCTTGTTCTCTCTCCTTTCTGCAGACCTGATGTCTGGCAAGTTCTCCCTCACTCTAACCATAACTCCAACATCTTGAGTGACATAATGAAACATAGGTGTGTGTTAGATGGATATAATATATCTTGATTTAATTTGTAGTCTCCTTTCCACTGTCTCTCCATATTTCCCTCTCTATGCTTGAGTCTCTGCTCTAAGTCAGGGCCTCTTTCTCATGTATTCTTTGATTATTGTTGTACCTGTGGCTCATCCCTGTATCAGCACAAAGCAGTATAGAGAAAGTGATCAGGAATTTTTTTTGGTAAAATGTCAAATAGTAAATATTTTAGGATTTGCAGGTCAAGCAGTCTCTGTTGCAACCAGTCAGCACTGCTGTTGTAACCTGAAAGCAGTCACAGACGATACATAAATGAGCATGGGTATATTCCAATAAAGAACATTTACAAAAATAGGTATCAAGTAGGATTTGGCTCACACACTGACCTTTTCAGATTCCTAACAGAGAGAAATGGGTAAAAATGTTGCCTCTAAATTTTGCTGCCCTGTTTTGAAGGCCTGTTCTGCTACTTCTTACTTGTCCAACTTTGAGCAAATTCTTTCATCTCACTGTGCCTCTGTTTTCTTATTTTTTTTTTTTAAAGGGATAATGACAGTAAAGGGATAATCCAGCATTTTGCCTCAGCCTCCCAAAGTGCTGGATTAGCTGAGACAGGCAATACCAGAAACTTGCAGTTCTATCTCCATTTCTCCTCGGCTTTTTCAGAGATTCCAAAATAGACTCAATTTCCCTAACTGTTTTTTGTATTTTAATTATTTGCCTTCTAGTGTATTTTCAAGATGAATCAAAACGAATCAGAATTTTATTTCTTAGTTGATTCCTTATTTGACATGTGTCTATACCTAAGCTTGCATTTATTAAATAAATAAATAAAAAGAGTCGGGCGCAGTGGCTCACGTGGAGGCAGAGGTTGCAGTGAACTGAGATTGTGCCGCTGCACTCTAGCCTGGGTGACAAGAGGGACACTATGTCAAAAAAAAAAAAAAAAAGAGGTTATTCTCGGCCTCAAACATCAGCCCCATGAAAACCTGAGAACTAGCCTTTCACTAATCAAATATAATGTTTCAAATCTTGGAACCCTAGAACCCCAAATTTGTCCATCTTCTAAAAGATGGTTGAAATAGACCTTGCACAGAATATGCCTTTGTTTTATGCCCTAATTGACTGAGTCTCTGTGAAGACAACGGAGGGCTAGAGTGTATGCACAAAGCAGTTATATAGCAAATGTTTAAACAACTGAGAGTCTCATGGAATCACGATCATTTCTAACAAAAGGTACAATAGCAAAATATTTAAATTTTAATTAAAACTAAGTTAAAATGCCAACTCAAGCAGTAAGTTAGTTGGGAAAGATGAAGGTAATTATATCATCTACCTAGAGCAACTACATGCCACTTAAATACTCTTTAAATATAAAGACACAAATAGTTTAAAAGTAAAAAGATGAAAAGGTATGCTATGACAACAATAATCAAAAAAAAGCTGGGCGGCGTGCAGTGGTTCACGCCTGTAATCCCAGCACTTTGGGAGGCCGAGGTGGATGGATCACCTGAGGTCAGGAGTTTGAGACCAACCTGACCAACATGGTGAAACCCCATCTTTACTAAAATACAAAATTAGCCAGATGTGATGGCAGGCACCTGTAATCCCAGCTACCCGGGAGTCTGAGGCAGGAGAATCACCTGAACCCGCGAGGCAGAGATTCCAGTGAGCTAAGATTGCGCTACTGCACTCCAGCCTGGATGACAGAGAGGGAAAAACAAAAACAAAAACAAAAAAAAAAAACAAAAAAAACCTGAAGTGGCTAAATTAATATCTAACAAAGTAGAGTTTGGAGAAAAAGATATTAGTAGAGATAGAGGGTATTCCATAATGAGAAAGGGGTCAGTTCACCAAGAAAATGTAACATTCCTAAATGTGTATGTGCCTTTCAAAAGAGCTTCAAAAAGCAAAAAGCAAAATCTGATAGAATTGAAGGAGAAATAGGCAAATCCACAAATGTAGTTGGAAATTTCAACAACCATCTCTTTTGTAGAAAATCAGTAAGGATATAGAAGATTTGAATAATATCAACCAACATGATATTTATTAAACATCGTACCCTAGTACAACAGAATACACATTTCTTTCAAGTGCACATGAAACATTTACCAACATAGATCATATCCTTTACTGTAAAACATGTCTCAAGACATTTAAAAAGGATTCAATTCAGATAAAGTCTATATCTGGAGCATTTAAAATTAAATTATAAATCAATAACAAGAACATATATGAACATCTTCATAGATTTGGGAAAAAATACGATTTTAAATAATTCAATGATCAAAGAAGAAATCAAAAGGGAAAACAAAATCTTGAATACAGTGGAGAATATACCAAATTTTGTGAGATGCCATTAAAGCCAAAGAAGGAAATTTATAGCTCTAAGTCATATATTTACAAAAAAGAACCCCATCAGATTTATTGCCTTGATGGTGATGTTTCACAAGTCAAAATGTATCAAATTATATACTTTATGAAATTTATTGTATGTCAATTATATCACAATAATAATGTTAAATGTGGCACATATACACCACGGAATACTATGCAGCCATAAAAAACCAATGAGTTTGTGTCCTTTGTAGGGACATGGATGAATCTGGAAACCATTATTCTCAGCAAACTGACACAAAAACAAAAAATCAAACACCACATGTTCTCACTCATAGGTGGGTGTTGAACAATGGGAACACATGGACATAGGGAGGGGAACATCACACACTGGGGCCTATTAGAGGGGCTAGGGGAGGGACAACAGGAGGTGGGGAGGTTGGGGAGGGAAAACATGGGGAGAAATGCCAGATATAGGTGACGGGGGAGGGGGGATGGAGGCAGCAAATCACATTTTCATGTAGGTACCTATACAACAGTCCTGCATGATCTGCACACGTACCCCAGAACCTAAAGTACAATTAAAAAAAAAGTCCTCTTCCCCTCAAAAATTATTTTTAAGATAAAATCAAACTTAAATGCCAGCTCTAACAAGACTCACTTGTTGGGAAATAGGACAACCATGCTACATGTTTAGAACTTTACTAAAACAATACTGTTCTCTTTTACAAACTTTAGGCTGTAGAATGCAATTAACATAGTTCCAGAAAAAAAGCTGAGACCCTGAGTCCTCTATAATGCTAAAAATGATTACTTAGGGTTCCAGGCAGTTTCCACTAAAATCTGAGTTTTCTTTCTTTTGAAATTTCATTGTATGCCAGGCACTGTGGTTCACGCCTATAATTCCAGCTCTTATGGAAGCAGAGGCGAGAGGATAGCTTGAGCCCAGGACTTCGAGACCTGCCTGGGTGGTATAGCAAGTCCCCATTCTCCAGGAAGGAAAAAAACAGTCTATGGCCATACCACCCTGAATGCGCCCGGTCTCAAAAGCTAAGCAGGATCAGGCCTGGTTAGTACTTGGATGGGAGACTGCCTGGGAATACCAGGTGCTGTAGGCTTCAAAACAAACAAAGAAATTTGGTTGCACATGATTGCATACAGCTCATACAGCTAGACCTTTAAAAAACCTTCCTCAGTTAGGTTTAGCTCTACAGGTAGAGGACAGCTGGGCTCTGTTAACTCGTTTGCCTAGAACTTACTGTATGGGAAAACAAGTGGGAAGGGGTTAAGTCCTTGGGCAGATATCTATCTTCCCTGAACTTCCTCCAGCCCCAAGGGCCCGAGTCTGCCTGCTCCATCTCCTTTTATATCTCTTCCATTTGAAATGGAGATCAGGATGAGGACTTTGCATCCAGCCTTTGGGCTTCCACAGATGTGATCTCCCAAGTATTATAAAACTGTGCCTTAGAACAAATCAATACTGAGCATTTACTATTACCTCCACTACTTCATCTTGCCACAGACACCCAAGCTGAAGCTTGATAACAAATCAGTGTTTCCTCCAACCCTGAAGGAGCTTCAAGTGCCCAATAGACTAAGGACCAACGGCAGGAGTCAGAGTAGGCAGAATCATTCTCCAGCCATGAGCCCTTCCAATGATCTTGCAAGTTTCTACACTTCTAGGTATGTTGAGATCTTCTATTCTCTGGCATTACCTTCTATAAAGATGCCTCAGGGCAGCTGTGAAAGGGTAGGTTATTATAGAGGTAAACATATGTGCCTTGAAACCTTCTCTGTATCCCGAGTCCATAGGCTTTTACACTAGGGCTCTCTTAGGGACAGAAATTGCATTCTAGGATCTACTCTAGGCTTGTCCAATAGAAATACAATATAAGCCACATATGTAATTTTAAAGTTTCTACTACCCACATTAAAGTAAAATGAAACGGGTAAAATGAATTGAGGAAGGAGACTCAAACATCTAGGATCACCTCTCTCTTGACTTCCACACTGCATTTCAATAGAAGAAAAGGCTGGCCGACTGGCGCCTCCTAAGTCACCTTCCTGTAGATAGCAGGCATCGTATGGTGGAATCTCTCCAGAAGGCATTGTTTTTACTTAAACAAGATCAAATCCCCACCCCACTCCTCCATCGACCAACACCCTTTCACCTGTAATTTCTAAAACTGTAAACCCAAGACCCTTTCATGTGTAATATCTAGAATTGTAAGCCTACATAAAGGCAGAGCTTCTCTTTGTTAAAAGAGCTTGGCTATTGGACAAACAGGTCGTCTCGCTCCCAGCCAAAATAAAACATCTCTTCCTTCCTAGTTCGGTGCCCAAGAGGTCTGTTTCTTGAGGCCGTTCCTGCTTCAGAATAACATATTTTAATCCAATAGATCTAAAATATTATTATTGTAATACACAAAGAAAAAGTTATCAGTGAGATATTTTACATTATTTTTTGAAGGAGTATTTAAAATCTGGCATAAATTTTATACTTTGAGCACATCTCAATTCGGACTAGTCGTATGTGAAGTCCTCAATAGACATTGGTGGCTCTTGGATACCGTATGGGACAGCCAGTGCCATACTCCTCCCTGATATTTGTTTCTACCTTCACATGTACCTCATAAGTTCTTTTATACCTGGCTCAGGAAATATATTGCACCTCTCTACCAAAGTCACAGCAGCTCACTCACCAGCTGTTTGTTCCTAAGGATAGAGTGTGGAAAAGCTGGAGGAAATCATCCTCTTCCTGTAAGTGCTTTATATTATCACATTTTCTCTTTATTTCCTTTCTATTCTGAGAGAAAAATATGTATTGGATGATTTTTCTCTCCCCACTACCTTTTTATTATTATTTCAATTAATTTGAAAAGATATATTTCGTTGTTATTCTATTGCTACTTTTAAATGTAAAGAGAAAGGCTGAAGGTTGTAGTGAAGACTGTCGTAAAGACTGGAGTTACAATCTCTTCAATTTGAAGCTACCCAAATTATCATTATAATGGTTTGGTTTTAGAGCTCAATCCTATACATACTTATACAAAAACATGGTATTTTATTTGCCTATTACTGAATTTTATAGAACCTGGCAAAGATATAACAAGAATGTAAAAATGCAGGCCAATTTCTTTCATTAACATAGATGAAAACAAAATCTAAACAATATATTAGCAAAATAAATCCAGTATTGCATACAAGTAATGACATAGGTCAGCAATTTGTGGTAGATATAACAAATTGAAATAAATCAATGTACTAAGCCACATTAACAGGATAAAAATGACACACAATTATCTCAATAATTTACAGAAAAGACATTGATTGAATACAATTTTTCATTTTATACAAAAACCTGTACCAAATTAACAGATAGAACTTCCTAACTTTGATCCCCTGCATCAACCAAAAAAAACCTGCATCAAATATTATGCTTAATACTATGCAAAATGCTGAAAGCGCCCCCTGTCCACTTCAAGAGTCATCAGTCAAAGATCTTTACTCTCACCACTAGGTGCATCCTAGTATTGAGCAAATGTTTAAAACAAAAGAGGCCGGGCACGGTGGCTCACACCTGTAATCCCAGCACTTTGGGAGGCCAAGGCGGGTGGATCATGAGGTCAGGAGATCGAGACCATCCTGGTTAACATGGTGAAACCCCGCCTCTACTAAAAATACAAAAATTAGCTGGGCATGGTGGCGCACGCCTGTAGTCCCAGCTACTCGGGAGGCTGAGGCAGGAGAATTGCTTGAACCCAGGAGGCGGAGGTTGCGGTGAGCCGAGATCGTGCCATTGCACTCCAGCCTGGGTAAC
>NW_016107685.1:1883768-1889092 GCF_001604975.1 Cebus imitator
AAAAAAAAAAAAAAAAAAAAAAAAAAAAAAACAAAAAAAAAACAACAAAAGAATTGAGAACACAGAAAATCAGAAGATCAGAAGAGAGAACCACATGCTGATTAGCCTCAGGGCACTTATCAGAAGTGGGTGAGAACAGAAGAATATTCAAGAGTTTGGATGACGCAGGGTCATAGGAATCACACAGTTGCAAGGATTAAAATATGGACAAAGAGTGGTGGGAAAGTAATATTTAGAGAAAGTGTAGATGGGGAAGCCATTGTTTGTGACATTATAAAAGGAGACAGTGCCAGCCTCATAATCTAAGAAAACCCCAACACGGCGAGGGGGCACTGTCATGGAGAGGAGCAGGGAAGGGGAAGAATCCTCATAGGCCCTATATTCATGTTTATGCTGTAACCCAATCACCCAGTATCCACTCTGAGGCTGGTATCTGGAGTAAGCAGTGTGATTTTTAGCATACTGGACGAAAGAGAATGCAGGTGTCACTGAATTGCTGCATACCCCCAGGATCCAGGCAGTCTTCTTGGCCACATCTACCTCCCAGTAATGCTTCCCAGAGGAGAAGTGCTGGGAGCCCAGGACACTACAGTCATGATGCTTTTCCAGACAGGAAGGTCCAGATACTTTAGCTCCCACAAACCTCACCTGTCTAAGGTTTTTAGCCAGGACAAGATTTAAATTTGCTGTGTGCGGATTCAGAGTCACGTCCACTGTAGGAAAAGGAACAACATCAGCAGATGAGAATGGGGACATGGGTCTCATTATGCTGAGAAGAGGAAACACAGGAAGTGGTTGGAGGGACTGGAACTATCTGGTGGGGATGGGGAAGGCATTAACACCTAGGACCTGGGTGGATATGCCCGGGGAGGAGCATGTGAAAGGAGATCAGAATGTGCCAGCCCACAGCAAGAGGCCACGGCTTCTACTTACCCCAGTAGTTTTGGACATCTGTCAGCTCTGTAATGATAAAAAGAGTTAATAATGTTGAAGAGGACCAATTGTCTCATGTCTGGTGTCTCTCTCCTTGCTAAATTGAGGGGAATGCTGAGGAATCCTGTGAGGATGTTCCTGGCCATTTCATCTCCCCTTAAATACAAAGTACATCTTCTTCAGCACACTCTGTCTCTCCCTCTGGAACCTCCCTCTTTGCCACTCTGCTCAAATACCGACTATATCCTCTATGCTGTTTATTTCTTCCCACGACAGTCACTCCACATCCAAACGCTTTCCCCTGCATCTCCTTACCTCTAAACACTCGCAGCATCTTTTTCAGATCTGGGGCTCGAAACATACTTCTCAGCCTTGTAGGGAGAGCTTCTGGCTTCCTCAGGGTCCAGAACTCACTCCTAGAAAGGACAGGACTTCTGAATTCCCACACCGCTGACTGTGTGGGACCGCAGCACCCGTCCACCCCCGTCTCTCTTACCTCCCAAGCCTACAGATGAACTTCAGTCCTCCTTTGGGAAGAAACTTAGCGTCATTCTACAAACAGCCCTGGCACTGGAGCCAGGAGACCTAGACTAGAAACTATCATCTCCCCATCTACATAAACTTTTGTAAGATCTCACTTCATAAAGCCTCATTTTGATTTTCTGTTGTTGTTTTTAGAAAATAAAATAATTTTCCTTTCTCTATGTTCTAGAGATGTTATGCAATTCAGTAAAATAATAGCTGGGAAAACTTTTGCTACCTCTAAGAAAAGATATAAAATATTTTAAATCAGAGGGGCTGAAGATGTCTGGGCTGACAGGCAGAACACCAGGGGCCTGCTGCTGGGGCTCTGAGAGAGAAGCATTCTATTCAGAAGAGTCTGTGGGCTTAGGCCTTAGGATTTCTCAAAAAACCTTCAAAATTTCATTTTAGAATTTGCTGTCTCTGGGAATGTTACGCTGCCAGCCGGAGAAAAGATGTCCTCACCTCCAAATGGAGAGTGCAGATTTCAGAAGGGACAACAGGCTTCATATTTCATGTGTCTGTGAGGAGCATGAAGGTACCAAGTGAGCGAGCAACTTGAGATGTCACCTTGTCAGATGAGACTCTGGAGTATGTGACAGAGAACATGTTTGGCTCCTGGGTTAAATTATTATTTTCAAGAGCTCAGGCTTATGTTTTTATTGGAATTGAGACGAAAGAAAATCTAGGGAGCAAGGGCTGGGAGAAAGGAAAACTTAAGGCAGATATCCCAAGAGCAAATTCCCAGACTCTGTCTCAAAAAAAAAAAAGATAAATAAAATAAAAAATAAACAATTTATGGGCAAAGAAAATTCCTGTGTATATTGAGTAACTATAAACTTAAGAACCAGGGATGAAAGCATGCACAGAGGTTTATGGAGCAATACACTTAACAGGGTGCCTGGAGAGTCACTGATACTGCAGCTCTTGACTCTAGCAGTGCTGTCCCCAACTGGTGACCTCCCATCACCCACATTTTCCTACCATACGAGCCAGTTCATTCCCTTTATTTGAGGATGCCAAAACTCTCATGTGATGCACAATTCAAGACCACAGTCTTGCATCTTCTCTACTCTGATTCTTTTTCGCTTTCCCACTGATCATCGTTAAAGGAATCATTTGTCAGTCCAAGGGAACTACCTCACGTTCTCCTACACATACCTTTCTGTGACATCTCTCGCATCCTAGGAGGAAAAAGACAGGTTAAGTCAAGGAGTAACAGGTCATGCCCTTATTCACATTTTTCCTTCCATTTCCACCACCCCCTGAAATGATAGAAATAAAGATAATCCTAATGTGGAGGCCGCAAAGTAGAGATAAAAACCCAGGGCAGACTGTCCCTAAGAAGCCATGTGAAGACACCAAAATATAACTCCATTAATTCATCGGTGTCTTGATTTTTACAACATTGCGTGTGTGCACATGTGTGTGTAATGTTATGTACGTATAGCATGTATTATTTGTCAGGCATTGTGCCTGGCCCTAGAGAGCCTCATATGATGAAGTCATAATTTCCATCCTTGAGAAGCTTACATTCTGTTCTGCTTGCTGAAGATACGGCTCATGAGTTTTAAATATGGTTGTTTCTCAAACTTCACCTTCTCTAACCCTCTACCCTACCTTTGCTGACTTCATCCATTTCCTTCATTTTAACACACACATGTTGATGATTCTCAATCTGGACTTCTGCTCAGCTCTCTTTTCTTATGATTTTGATTAATATCTAGACCAGCAAATGAGTCACAGGCACCTTAAATGCAAGATGTTTAAAAGAAAAATCATTCCTGAAACTCTTGTCTCCCTTCTATCCTACTGAATCATACTAGTAACACTTAGTCACCAAATTCAAATAAAATAGGTAGTAACTACCACATATTTACCCTGGCATCCTATCTTTGCCCAAGTCAGCCCACTTCATACCCTTAATTTCATTTAGCCACCAGCTGTTCACCTTTATCACTGCCACTGCCAGTCTCATTTCGATGGAATTGGCCTATTCCCTTCCATTTGTTCCTTTTACCTCCTGCTCCACACATCTCAGTGACCCCTGGTCCATATAACACAGGATTAACTATTTTATCTGTAGTAGGGCTGTATTATGGTGGCATATCATAGAGACACAACTCAAACTAGCTTGAACATAGAGCATGGCAGAGGTGCTGTGTGTGTCAATCTGCAGTAATCACCCAGGACTGTATCAGTCTAACATTATGGCTCTACTGAGGAACTGAAATGAGGAATTCAATGTGTCATTTTGTGGCGGCTTCTCTTATTTTGGCTTTATGTTAGTGTCCATATGTTGAAGCTTTTATCTTGGCTATAAAGCCTTAATGGGCAACAATTCACACAGATGTGGAAAAGAGAAGGAAGAATGTCTATGATGGGAAAATTCCAGGAAATGTATTGTCAGAAAAGACTCAAGTTTAAATGCCTATTGGGCAGTCATACTAATGAATGTGGAAGTATCTAAACTAGCAACATGAATTGATGATTCATTTGCATTAATTTTTTTTTTTTTTAATTGAGACGGAGTCTCACTCTGTCACCCAGGCTGAAGTGCAGTGGGGCGATCTCGGCACAATGCAACCTCTGCTTCCTGGGATCAAGAGATTCTCCTGCCTCAACTTCCTGAGTAGCTGGGATTACAGGCATACATGACCACGCCTGGCTAATTTTTTTTGCATTTTTAGTAGAGACAGGGTTTCACTGTGTTGGCCAGGGTGGTCTCGATCTGACCCTGTGATTCATCTGCTTCGGCCTCCCAAAGTGCTAGGATTACAGGGATGAGCCACTGCACCCAGCCTAAAAAATATTCATAGTTTGAGGAGTGTTGAGAAGCCAGAACAAAAGAGTGAAGGAGAAAAGTATCAGGTAACAATATCAAGGAGGAAGACAAAAAGGCAAGAATAAAATGAAGATGCAAAGCAGGAAGCAGTGAATGAGAAAAAGCTCTAATAGGTAGAAAGTATCTACCATATGGCTCTAATACTAGGGCCCAAGAATATGTAAATAAATAATTATTCCACCAACAAAGAAAGAGCAAGAGGAAAGCAAAAAGGCAAATAAAAACAAAGAATATCTTACACTCTGGAGGTTACAGAATATTACAAGGTATATCATGCCTCAAATTCACAGCCATACTATTCATTCTATGCAGAAAACAGCTGCTAGAATTTCAACCTCAGTTCAAGTCCCTCCATCCAATCTCTCTAGGCTTGATACCTTGTAATCTTCAACCTACATACATATAGACCAGAGCCCAGACCTCAAACACTTGTTCAAATAACTATTACTACAGTACCTTAAATGATTTCACTCTATAGAAGAGAGTGAAAACAAAGAAAGGCTACTAATACATCATGTCTAAGAATTTAGCTTAGCATAAGTTTGCCTGTAACTACGCTGGGTAAGAAGCACTTGACAAATTCCCAATACAGCATCAGAGACACAGTGGTTCTTAACTAGGAGAGCACTGGGTTCTCCCTGGAGCTATCATGGCAATGTCTGAAGAAATTTGGGGCTGTCATATCCGGGGTGGTGCTGCTGCCATCTAGTGGGCAGAGGCCAGAGATGCTGCTAAGTTTTTGACAGTGTACAGGAGACCGCCTGGCGGCAAAGAATTATCCAGCCAGAAATGTAAATTGTGCCAAGACTCAGAAAGAAAGAACATAAAAAACATCCCTGGATGCAACAGATCTTCTCCACAGCATCAAATAAACTTTCAGACCACCCTTTATAAATAAACATGGGAGGCCAGGCGTGGTTGCTCATGCCTGTAATCCCAGCACTTTAGGAGGCCGAGGCGAGTAGATCAGTTAAGGTCAGAAGTTCAAGACCAGCCTGGACAACATGGTGAAACCCTGTCTCTA
>NW_016107685.1:1889334-1930250 GCF_001604975.1 Cebus imitator
TGAATTATCTTATGCTTTGCTCTATACCTCTAAATAGTTTAATAGGAAATAGGCTCTATAGTGCCAAAGGAATGTTTTTTCTTGTCCTTGCAATGATGGTAGTCTGATGGCCCAGAAAGGAAGAACACTTAGTTTCTCTTTTCCTTGAGTCTCTGATCTGGGCTCCTTCACAAGCCTTACCTGCAGCAGCTCCATTGTTGACCCCTGACATCGACGCTCCAGATCCGAGATGAGCTCTCTCAGTGACTGGCTCTGGTGGACCAGGTCATTCTCAGCCTCTTCTATAATACGCAGCCCCTTCTTCTCTTCCTCCTCCAGCTTTTTCAGCTCCCGCTGCTCCGCTCTGTCTAGGATGTTCCGCAGCTGATTAAACTCTGTCTGGATCCGGTATCTCTCAGGCTCCATCTGATTCTTCAGGAACAGGGAAGAAAAAGAGGCTGCTAGTCTGTTGCACTGAGGGTCTCCCCTATAAAAAGTGAGGGAGTTGCACTCAAGACTGCTTTCCTGGGCCAGGCTCTCTGGGAGAGGGAGGGTAAATGCTGCAGGGAAAAGCCTATGTAGGCTGTTTTTTCCTTGTTTTCTCCCTTCAGCTCTGCCCAGACCATTACCCCCAGGATGCTTTATCTAGGCCTCCTAGATATCAACTGTGATTCCTGGGTGAGGTTTAGATTCCAGGAAGCCTCCCTCACCAATTTTGAGTACTGAGGAAGAAATGACTGGCCTGTGACTAACCTGTTATTCCCAGGAAGCCAAAGAGACTGAAACTATAGAGCAAGATCCAGAATTATGAACTGGGCAACCCCTAACCATGGGTCCTTTGCTATGTGATTGTGTCAGTTCAGTTTTGATATGTTTGCTATTTAGCTCCCCTCTCCTACCCCTGTTTGGAAGGAATACAGTGGAAGACCAGGCAAAGGAAAGCTCTTCTAGCCATGGTATCAGAGGACAGGCAGGACCAGGACTCCTTTGCCTTCAGCTCCTATGACCTGCCCTGATTCCTGCCCCAGGACAGCATCAGAAAATGTCCCCCTTGCCTTCCAGGTTGTCCTCTTCTCTCTGATAAAAGCTGTTAGCTTCTCAGCTTCTTGCTGCTCTTTCTTCAGCTTCTTTAGAGACTCCTGAAACTTCTCCTGGAAGAAACAAATCACGTTAAGCAGGATCAAGCCTTCAGTTGACTCAGTACCCTGACATGGAATGAACAGGACAGAGATTCTGCTAACCTCAAAAGAAGCTTTCCTAACCTAGGATGAAAACTTGAGATAAGGCCAACATATCTTTTATATACAGGGGATGAAAACCAACAGGAATAGGCTGATTCTCCAACCTCCTTGGGAAGGTGCCTGACCACAAAACACCTGTGGCTCATGCCTGTAATCCCAGCACTTTGGGAGACTGAGGTGGGTAGATTGCCTGAGCTCAGAAGTTTGAGACCAGCCTGGGCAACATGGCAAAACCCCACCTCTACTAAACACACACACACAATTTGCTGGGCATAGTGGTGCATGCCTGTAGTCCCAGATACTTGGGAAGCTGGGCACAAGAACTGCTTGAACCTGGGAGGCAGAGGTTGCAGTGAGCCAAGATTGCGCCACCGCACTACAGCCTGGGCGACAGAGCGAGACTCCATCTCAAAATAAATACATGAGTAAATAAATTCCTTTACCTTCACTACCAACGTATCTCCATACTCAATCAACCAAGTACCCCTGTTTCCCCCAGCAGCTCTGTCTACTCAATCTGGTATAGCAAGTAAGAGATAAAGTCTCTACTCTTAATCAGGGAGGAAGCTTCCAGGTTCCTTCTCTAGGTAAATGAAAGGACTATAAAGAAATTAGGTCAGAGGATGACAAAATGATAAAATCTACCAAAGAACCTGTTTCTCCATCTCCCCCTCCACCCTGGGGTCCCACCTGGTATTCCTGGGCAACCTCCTCCATGAGGAACGTGTGGTGACCACGGTGCTCCTCAGACCGTTCACAAAGCCAGCAAATGACCTTCCCATCATCCTTACAGAAGAGCTGCAGCTTTTCTCCATGGTCTGCACAAAGAACTGCTTTCAGCTGCTTCCCAGCGCCCAGCACCACCTCTCTGAGCCTCCCCGCTATGTTGGCCAGATGTCGGTTAGGCCGCAGGCTCCCAAGCTGGTAGCTGGTCTGGCACACAGGGCAGCTTCTTTCCCCTTCTTGACCAATCACTGATTCCCTGCTATTTGTTGTGATGCAGGCTTGGCAGAAGCTGTGGCCACAGTCTAAGCTCAGGGGTTCTGTCAGGAGCTCCAGGCAGATGGGGCAGGTCACCTCTTCTTGTATGTCCACCAGTACTGTTGAAGTCATTGTGGCTACTTTCCTGGCTCCTGCCTGCCCAGCCCTGATTTCTAAGATATCTCCTGCTTGTAGAATCCTAGGTAGGTAAGCAAACAAAAAAGGGTCATGGTAAGAAAGCAGGGAGAAAGAAGGGATACTGACTGCCCAGTCCTGGATAAAGAGGTCAGACACCTGGGTAACAAGGGCTTCTCATTCTAATTGCCAACACGATCTTTATCCTAGCTCACACAAGACAGCAGTTTCTTCCCGTGTTAGAGCAGTGGTTATGATTTCCTCTTGCTCCTATTGAATGGAGTGACAAACTGAAGTCCTGGGAAGGAGGGGCCTGTGTAAGTCACTGTCTGTGTGACCTTTTCTTTTTTCTTTTATTTGAGAAGGAGACTCACTCAGTCACCTAGGCTGGAATGCAGTGGTGTGATCTCAGCTCACTACAACCTCTGCCTCCAGAGTTCAAGCAATTCTGCCTCAGCCTCCCGAGTAGCTGGAATTACAGGTGCACATTACCACACCCAGCTAATTTTTGTATTTTTAGTGGAGACAGAGTTTCACCATGTTAGCCAGACTGGTCTTGAACTCCTGACCTTAAGCAATCTGCCTGCTTCGGCCTCTCAAAGTGCTGGGATTACAGGCATGAGCCACCATGCCTGGCCTGTGTGAACTTTTCTCACCCAAAACATCTCCTCAATGTTAAAAGTGCCCCAAACACACTGCTGCCTCAGAATTTTTGCCTTTGCTGTTCATGATGTAAGGATGACCCTTTACTTTGCTATCTGCATGACTTACTAGCTTCTTAACTATTCTCTTATCAGAAGGGTCTGCTCTGACTAGTCTACTTAAAGCATAGCCACCATACAGTCACTTTCCACGTACTTGCCTCATTATTTTACTTCTTACACCACCTAACATAGATCTTTACTGCCTGAATCCTCTCAATGAAATGTAAGCTCCATGAGATCAGAGGCTGTTTTTGTTCATGGTTGCATCCTTGGCAGCTAGCACAGAGCCTGACATATAGGTCCTCACCTTTTGAAGAATGAAAGGTCAGAACCCCCTCATCCTCAACAATGATTATCTGTGACTTTTCTCATGAGCTCTTTCACCTCTTTGCCATCACTCTGGCATTACTCTCTGGTATCTGATCTCCAAAACTGTGCAAACACTTCCACCTCTTAACAGCCCTGCTCCACATGGAGCTCTCTCACCCAAGAGGCTCCCCTTCTCAGAAAAAAAACAAAAAACAAAGAAACAGCAATGGCTGCAATAAGGGGAGGTAATTTTTTGTTGTTGTTAAGACTGAGTCTTGCTATTGCCCAGGTTGGAGTGCGGTGGTGTGATCTTGGCTCATTGCAAATTCTGCCTCCCAGGTTCAAGCGATTCTTGTGCCTCAGCCTCCAGAGTAGCTGGGATAACGGACAAGTGCCACCACACCCAGCTAATGTTTGCATTTTAGGTAGAAACAGGGTTTCACCATGCTGGCCATGCTGGTCTCGAACTTCTGACCTCAAGTCATTCACCTACTTCGTCTTCCCAAAGTGCTGGGATTACAGGCGTGAGCCACTGTGCCCAGCCTGGGGGGTGGTAATATTTTTAACAACTAATGATTCTGTCACCAGTTGTGATTTAGAAATCACATCCTCCTGCTTTTTCTAACCTTCATGGGACAACTCTGCATAAAAAAGAGTATTCTCGATTCTTCAATAAGAAGAAACATTAAGTGACTTTACAAAATCATGCATCTTGTAAGTTGTAGGATTGGCATAATCTAACCTTTCCAGGGTCCCAGTTCAAAGCTTTGTTCTCAAACTCATAACTTTAACCAAAGACAGTCAGTTGTAAAGGCTGTAAAGGTCAGGCACGGACCAAGTGTTTTGGAAATATGGAAATGGGAGAGATCCTATTTGATGATGGGATTTTGCTGGGGCCTGTCTTAAACTTCAACAGGATCCCAAGGGGACCCATATGTAAGGAGAGGTGGCTGGTAAGGCAGTTGAGGCCTTATATCTTCATTGAGAAATACTATCTTTATCCTCTATTCATTTTTCTTGGAAGGGTTCTGTTGATAAATTACATTACCATTATTCAAAATCACACCGAGAATACTCTTTAGAAATTTTTAAAAACGGTTTCCAGCATTGAGTTATTTTCACTGGGGGACATTTGTTCTGCTTGCCTACCTGGAGTTGTGTTTGGGACACCAAAGAAAAGCCAGCTAACACTGCCTATTTGAAGGTGCTCTGGCCATGGTCCCATGTGTGACCGTGTTGTACTGGACAGGCCACAGTAGGTAGGGAGCAGATGGAATTCTCTAATTTGTCTTTGGCTGGTTTCCCAGCAAAAACAAATGTATATTGATGTAAAAAACATGGTCTGTGTGGGACTAAACACAGGTCCTGTAAATTGTACCAATTTACCCCCATCTTGAGGGCCTGATATATTTAAAAAGTATATCGAATTGCCTCTTAATAACAACACTCCCTCTAGAAGAAAGGGCCCAAGAAAGTGTCTCAGATAAGGGCAAGAAAAAGTCACCGGACATAAGCATAAGCCTTCTAGTGGCCCCGCTGGAGGATCCAGTGAGCTGAAAACAGGTCCTCGGTGCTGCCATCTAGTGTTCTATGGTGCTCCTGCAAGTACTGGCCTGGGTCTTCAGCTTTGCCATGCTTAGTAGCAGCAAAGCTCACAGCAAATATTTACAGACCATTATGTACTCAGCAAAAATTAACTTATTTTGAATGGAATAACTCAATAATTCCATATAACAACATTATGAATGCCCCTTAAATCTCATTTCATAGTTGCATAAACTGAGATTTAGTAGATCCTTCAAGTGGTGGGGCCGGTTTTGAATGCAGACCCACAGGCTGCAGAGCTGGAGCTCTTATTACTCTTTATATTCCTCATCTCCATAAAGCGTGAAAAATATACTTTTTAACAAATTAATGAACTCTGTACATCTAACTGGCAGTACTAATTCATATGACAGCTGTATGTGCCTATCATCTGAGACGTTTTACCTGAATTAATCACATCTATGGGAGCTGCATTATTATTTCCTTTGTTAATATCGCCTACCATACCCATATCGTCTCACTTAGCACATTGCACTATAAGGCTCTATTGCCTTTGATAAAGCATTATGAGGGCAGAGGCCCAGTCTCACTTTATCTTCCAGGTGCCCTAGACCTTAGCACTGCAACTAACACAGGAAATGATCAATTAACTTTACAATGGATTGAACATTACAACTTTCTGCTGAGCTTACAGTTGTCCTTGATGTTGGCATTAGAGTATAGAAATAAATGCGCTATCTTATGAAATTGTTACTGTTAAAAAATAATTGTGTTGATATTATATTACTATTATTATTTTTCAGACCAAGTCTCGCTCTGTTGCTATGCTGGAGTTCAGTGGTGTGATCTTGGCTCACTGCAACCTCTGCCTCTGGGGTTCAAGTGATGCTCCTGCCTCAGCCTTCCGAGTAGCTGGGACTACAGGCACGTGCCACCACACCCAGCTAATTTTTGTGTTTTTAGTAGAGACAAGGTTTCACCATGTTGGCCAGGATGGTCTTGATATTTTGGCCTCGTGATCTGCCCGCCTCAGCCTCTCAGAATGCTGGGATTATGGGTGTAAGCCGCCATGCTCAGCTTGATATATTTTAACTGAAAGTCCAATTCCAGTCCATCTTCCTCAACAAACACATGGACAATTTCATTTCAGACAAAACTGTACTTAGTACACCCAATTCCCTTGGAGAATTACTGCCTCATAAATGGAATGTAGTAAAAGCTCCAAACTGGAAAGAATCCATGAGATCACTAACTGGTAAATGAACAAACTGTGCTGTATCCATACAATGGCTTATTACGAAACAAACTGCTAATACATACAACAA
Organism: Cebus imitator; assembly: GCF_001604975.1. NCBI lineage: Eukaryota > Metazoa > Chordata > Mammalia > Primates > Cebidae > Cebus > Cebus imitator. The sequence goes on from NW_016107685.1 coordinate 1,895,554, forward strand.
GATAAATCTCAAAAGCATTATCTAAAGTGGAAGAACCCAGACATCAAATTTAAGTTACTGTATGATGCTATTTATATGAAATCCTAGAAAAGAGAAAGCTATAGTATTTGAAAGCACATCAGTGGAAGCCAGGGCCCAGGAGTGGGAGAAGAAGATGAACTGCAAAGGGCATAAGGAAATTTGAAGGACGATGGAAATACCCTTTATGTATCATGATCATGGTGGTGGTTACACAACTGACTACAATTGAAAACTCACAGAATTGTATGTTATGCTTAAAATTTGTAACTTATTAGATATAAATTATAACTCAATAAACCTGACAGGAACAAAAAAATACAAGAAAAATTAAAGGCTTGGTTTATTATCTTCAAAGCATAATGGAACTGTGCTGTTAAACATGGAGCCACATGTGGCTACTGAGCATTTGAAGTGTGGCTACTCAGAAATGGGATGTTTTAAGTACATAATACACATTGGATTTTGAAGATTTAGTTTAAAAAAATTAAACTATCTTATTAATATTTTTTTATAATGATCATATCATATCCTAACAGGATTTTGCATATGTTGGATTAAATAAAATATATTAAAATGAATTTTGCCTGCTTATTTTTAATGAGGTTACTTGAATATGTAAAATTACCTATCTGGCTTCATTCTATTTCTATTTGATTACATGTCTTTTTTTCTATGTAATACACTACTTTAGATATTCATCTCATAATATTACTCTGCTTTAGAGAAAAATTCTTGAGCAGAAAAAAGATGTGAGAGTTGAGGTCTCTTGTGAAAGTTGAGGCTTGGGAAAGAATTGTGAAGGAGGGAAGCATACATTTAGATTAGATTTGAGTGACCCTTGCCCACACACCGGTAGCCCTTACTGCCCACTGCAGCTGAGTGCAGCCCAAGGGAGATATGGGAGGCTGCCAGTTTCCAACTGAGACCAAGTCTCCAGAGCAGTGAGAGAAGGCATTCTGATGGTGAGGAGTGCAGACCAGGAGAGCCTGCAGACCCAGAGCCCAGTGGATCAAATTAGCAGTAGAAAGAGCCCAAATTCATGACCAGGTGGGATCAATTAAATCAGAACCAGATGCCAGAAAAAGTCTGCTAACTAGCAACACTGCAACCACTTGTCTTTCCTGGAATGATTCAGAATCTACGCTTTAATAAGTTCTCTGGGTGATTCTTATGTACATTAAGGCTTCAGAAGCACTGCCCTAGAGAAAGGACTCTCTTTCCCAAAAGTGGATACCATTTAGGGCGCAAAACAGCTAGAAGAAGGAGGGGGACAGAGAATGGCTTTCTATTTAGATATGAAGCATCTACTAGAGTGGAAGCTCAGATTGATATCAAAATGGCTTTCAAACTAAAAATCAGTGACTGAACAGGGAATACCGGGGCTGGTGTAGGCTGGAGGTTCAGAGTTCAGAATGACAGGGCAGGCCTGTCCACCAGCAGGGAGCTCTAGTGAAAGTGGAATAAAATAGGTGGCAATTGCATTTATAAGTGAGTTGGGCATGAGTTCTTGCACTTTAGGAATAACATTAAAAAAAATCTTTATGTAGGGTTATATTTAACGTATTATCTGGAATTGATTATCTAACAGATAGGACTCAATAAATATTTGAATTGGAATATGGTTTCAAAAAAATTTAATTTCCACTTCAAAAGCATATCTACTCCCTGCATTTCAGAAACCTATAATTTAAAAATTGTTTTGATTGGGCATTTTTTTTAAAGCTAGGCATGGAGTTTGCCAGTAATAATGACCATAATTTCAACATCGTCAGGCAGCCTTCTACGTGTTTAAATCTGTCTCACTGAATCCTCACCAAAACTTTAGGATATACACATTACTCCGTCCGCTTTGTAGACGGGAAAAACCAAAGCTCAAAGAAGTCAGGTTAACAGTCTTTGGGCACACAGCCAGTGTCTGTCAGAGTCAGGATTTGAACAGTCTGGCTGTGGCAACTATGGTCCTAACCACACATTTCTGTCTCTGTTGAATGATTAAATAAAATGTCTCTAACTTCAGTGGGCTCACTTGCAGTGAGGAAGAAAAATAAATAAAGATAAAATTATCTATATAATGAGTTCCGAAAGGGAAAGGACCTGTCTCTTTCACTGCTCTGTCCCCTCTGCCAGAAGTGACAGTAAGAGCCAGTCAACAGAAAGGCAGACATCCCTCTCCGACTGGCACACCTGGGGAACGAGAAGCCAGACAAATTCCAGATGTAAGCAGTATCAGGTGGTCAAAGCTCTTCAGAGCAATCCAAGGCGTCTTAAACTAATTTTAAGGAACAGAGCGCGCTCACTGGTCTTCCATCTAAACTCAACTACGCATGTCTCCGCTCCGGTGCGAGAAAGGCAGGGACTCCCTCCTCCGCCAGCCTTTGGCCTTTGAACAGACAGACCCACAGGTCTAGAGACTGCGGAAGGCTCATCTCCCAACTCCCTCTGGGAGACTCCTCCCAGGGGCCGCCTGGGATGGAGGATAAATGGTGCTGACTTCCTGGAGTGGCCGGGCAGGAGATGGGGGAGGGGATAGGGGGAAGGGATGCTGACCCTGAATCCACGCCTGACACACGGTTTGCCGCGACTCCCTAACGCGAAGTTTCCAGAGCTGCCTCCCTTACATAACTTTAGCTTCTGGAATCGAGGTTTAACTCTCACTATCCTTTGCACGGCCTATTCCCAGCTGCAAAGGTGCCTCTTCTGTGCTCCCTCCCCAAACTTAAGTCAACTCAAAACTGCAGAAGTCTCCCTCACTCTTCTTCCACCCGTGAACCCCCAACCCGACCTACAGGGCGGGTCGAACTCTCCAGACAAGTAGGGACAGTGATGGCTAGCCAGAAAATGAATTTGCTCACTAACCTGGAATCTGCGGTGTGGATCAGAGCCGAGAGGCAGCAGCCACGTCCTCCACCCAACCCGAAAGACTCAGGGGGGAAGGGGCGGGACCAGGGGAGGAGGAGGGTCAAATTGTCCGCACCGCGGGACAGCCACCGGATTCCATAGGTGTGTGGTCACCAGTGCCCATCAGGTGGTAAGGGAGATCAAGATAGTTTTGAAAGGCGGCAGTGCAAAGCTGTTCATCTTACCTGAGGAACGGCAAATCCGGAGGCCTTTGAGAACACCCGAAGGCCAGAGATGACCCTTGTAAATTGTCTGCAGTGTACTGTAGGTTTCCAATCATAACAGAGTTTAATCACACTGATAATACACCTGTACTCCATATAAACATATTAATTTAAATATCTAAATTTAAAAAAATAAAGTTATACAATTGAGTAAAAGATAACCCCTTTGCATAGTGACATCTTGCAAGACGATCATTAAAATTTATCAGTTTAAAATACATATATATATATGTATAAAGCTATGTGTGTGTATCTGTAATTCTGACCTATATAACTAGAAGACAATAAATCTTTGTTTTTCTTTAGGTCTGTGAATACATGTAAAGCTTATAGAGCCTCAGAACTCTATAGGGTTTCAATAGCACAAAAGCTCTGAGAAGAAAAGGATGTCAAAGCTCCTCCCTAAGGAGACTGATTAGATGAGGATCACCTGGCTTAGAAGGTGGATTGGGGAGGGAGGTGTAGAGAGAGGAGGGACTGGGGTGTCCAGATAAAAGTGAGGACAAAGGATTGGGCAATTGGGAGAGAACTGAGTTAAGTATAAAGAGGTTTCTCTGAACAGTCCCCAGGCAAATGGAAGGTCACTAAAATCTCATAATAAGAAGTGGAGACACGTGTCACTATTTCAGTGAGTACCTCATGTCCGCAGGCTTACGTAGCCACGCAAAGGGTATTTCAGAATACCCCTTGTGTGGCTTTCTTCACAAGGGTTTTAGGTATGGCTGCCTCCATATTGCCCATGGGTGATGCTGTGGGTCAAAGCCTGCTTATGCTCTGAGATTCTCCTGGCCCCACCCAAACTGTTCAGTATGGACACCAACCTGTCACTGGCCCAGCCCACATTTAAGTCCCTTGGAATACAAAATGGTAGGATTGACACCCAGAGGGTTAGAAGTATTAGAGAAGTGATGGAGAAGCCCAACCCAGAGTCCCTTCTCAGGCCAATTTCTAAGAGCTAATATAAATGGAAGTAACTTACAGACTCCATAGTCTTCTCAGCATAGAACTTCATTTCTGGGGCCAGAAGGCTCAGTTAAAAAGAGGATGTTGTTTGGGCATGGTGGCTCGCTAATAATCCCAGTATTTTGGGAGGCGGAGGTGGAAGGATAGCTTGAATCCAGGATTTTGAGGTCAAGCTGGGCAACATAGAGTGAGCCTGTCTAAAAAAAAAAAAAAAAAAAAAAAAAAAAGAAGAACATAAAAAAAAAAAAAAAAAAAAAAAAAAACAGGAAAATTAGCCAGGCATGTGCCCATAGTCCCAGCTACTTGGAAGGCTGACAGGTGGGAGGAACACTTGAGCCTGGCAGGTCGAGGCTGCAGTGAACCATGATCCTGCTACTGCACTCCAGCCTCTGTGACACAGCAATAACCAGTCTCAAAACAAAAAGAAAACGAAACCCAAAAAACAGAATAAAAGGCTGTTTCTCGGTGTGAGGAGGTTTTTTTTTGTTGTTGTTGTTATTTGTTTGCTAACCAAGGCAGTTTTTATTTTCTCTCTAATTTCTCATCTAGAACAGGGAGACTGGGCATTCTGACGGTTGAGAAGAAATGAAGGTACTTGGCAATAATTCATGGGGTCTCAGAAAGTTAGATATAAATTTACCATATGATCCATCAAGTCCACTCATAGGAAACTACTCAAGAGAAATGAAATCATGTCCATGCGAAGATTTGTACACAAATGTTCATAGCAGCTTTACTCATATTAAAAAATGGAATTAACCCTACTGTTCATCAAGTATTGAATGGAGTGTGGCGATTCCTCAAGGACCTAGAAATAGAAATTCCATTTTACCCAGCAATCCCATTACTGGGTAGATATCCAAAGGATTATAAATCATTCTACTATAAGGACACATACACACGAATGTTCATTGCAGCACTGTTTACAATAGCAAAGACCTGGAACCAACCCAAATGCCCATCGATGATAGACTGCACAGGGAAAATGTGGCACATATACACCATGGAATATTATGCAGCCATCAAAAATGATGAGTTCGTGTCCTTTGTAGGGACATAGATGAACCTGGAAATGATCATTCTCAGCAAACTGACACAAAAACAGAAAATCAAACACCACATGTTCTCACTCATAGGCAGGTGTTGAACATTGAAAACACATGGACACAGGGAGGGGAGCATCACACACTGGGGTCTGTCAGGGGGAAATAGGGGAGGGACAGCGCGGGGTGGGGAGTTGGGGAGAGATAGCATTGGGAGAAATGCCAGATATAGGTGATGGGGAGGAAGGCAGCAGATCACACTGCCATGTGTGTACCTATGCAACTACCTTGCATGTTCTTCACATGTACCCCAAAACCTAAAATGCAATTAAAAAATAAAATTAAAAAAAAAGTATTGAATAGATTGAAAAAGTATTCCCAATACAGTAGAATACATTAGTGTTAAAAGGGAACCAAGCATGTGGGATTCAGAGGTTGGTGGGGTGATGTGATGCATCCAGTAGGACAGGTTTGAAGGTAATGAAGGCACAGATTTGCTAACAGCCCCAAGTCCCTGAGTACTCAGCATACTTGCAGCTCTAGGCTCAGAACCCACTGCTGCAGTTCTAGACTCAGGGTGGTATCAAGGGATCCAGCCTGTTACTATAACAATATATTAAATGCTCATTATATACTAGAAGTATTGTTTAGTGCACAGGTTGAGGTGTCAAGATTTCCTAATAGCAGTAAGTGGACATTAACATTTGATAGGAAAGAGGTTTCAGGAAAACAAGCAGGACCATGACAAGGGTCACAGAACATTCTCACAGGCAAATAGAGAAAAAAAGATATACATATAAACTCAGGATGTAGATTTTCTGTGAGTAAATCTCTAATACACTTCTAATATATTTTCTTTCAAGAAATCTCTAATATGTTCACAGGAGGTAGACTTCCTGGAAAAAAATGTCTGGTATATTTTATCAGTACAACTTGTTTGAAAGCAGTGTTAGATGATTCCTGTGGTCAGTATTTCCCCTCCTCTCATGGGAAACCCTCCTTAATTCATTACTACCAGTTGGGAGCTGATGGGAAGAAAGGAAAGGAAAAAAGTAGATGTTGCAAGGCCGAGATTAAGACTCAGGATAGTTTATGCTTGAGAATTCAGGATAGGCTTACCTGGATTTTCTGAAAGAAAAATTGTTAACCTCTGATTAGAGGAGGAACTTCAGTAAAACCAAAGAAAAACAAATTTCAGTGAGAAAGATTTCTTGTTCCAGAGGCTTAGGGGTGTAGTAGAAACAAGCTACCAATTTTGTTTTCAGATGCTTCTGATCATCAAACACGGACCCACTTAATGTATGTTTTTTTCTCCTTCCTCCCTCTCTCTCTCTTTTTTCCACCCTTCTTTCCTTCTTGTTTTCCCTACTTTCCTCTCATTTTTCCTTTTTTCCTTCCTTCCCTCTTTCCCTCCTTCCTTCCTTCTTTCCCCTTCCTTCCCTTCCTTCCTTCCTTCCCTCCCTCCCTCCTTTCTTTTTCTTTCTTCCTTTCTTTCTTTCCCTTTCTTTCTTTCTCTTTCTTTCTTCTTTCTTTTTCTTTCTTTTTTTCTTTTTCTTTCTTTCTCTTTCTTTCTTTCCTTCTTTCTTTCTTTCTTTCTTTCTTTCTTTCTTTCTTTCTTTCTTTCTTTCTTTCTTCTTTCTTTCCTTCTTTCCTTCTTTCTTTCCTTCTCTCTCTCTCTCTCTCCCTTCCTTCCTTCCTTTCCTTTCTCTCTCTCTCTCTCTCTCTCTCTCTCTCTCTCTCTCTCTCTCTCTCTTTCTTTCTTTTCTTTCTTTCTTTCCCGAGATGGTCTCACTCTGTTGCCCTGGCTGGCATGTAGTGGTGTGATCTCAGCTCACTTTAGCTACAAACTCTCAGGCACAAGCAATCCTTCCAGTTCAGCCTCTCAACTAGCTGAGACTAAAGACACACACCACCACGCCACACTAATTTCTGTTTATTTTGTAACGATGAGATTTCACTGTGCTTCCCAGGCTGTTCTCAGATTCCTGGACTCAAGTGATCCGCCCACCTCAGTTTCAAAAAGTGCTGGGATTACAGTTGTGAGCCACTGTGCCGGGCCCCATCTTTCCTTTGATATTTTCTATTTTCTTCCTTCCTTCCTTCTTTTTTAAAATTTATTTTGTTCTTTCTTTTCAGCAGACACATATTAAATCATATATGTTGTGTTGCACAGTATTTAAGATGATAGACTCTGGAACCAGTTTTGCCAAGATTCAAATCCTAGCTCATTTACTTACCATGTGTATGATTTGTGGAATTTTCTTAACCTCTTTTGGGCCTCGGTTTCCTTATCTGTAAAATACCTACTGTGTAGAGTTATTGTGAAGACTAAATATGTAAGTATATGTAGAGCACTTAGGACAGCCCCTGAGACACAATAGATCATCAATTAGTGATAGGCAGCATTGTTAACTATAATGAAGTAGCAAGCATTTGGCAGGGCTCTGGAGTAATATCAATGAATAAAACATGAATTTTGCTGTGTGTGTATTTACATTCTAGTCAATTTGAAGAAAATCAAACGAATCACTTAAATATAGCTTTTTGTTTGTTTCTTATTATATCATTTTCTCGAAATCTCCTTTCTAGATAATCCCATCCACTTTCCTAGCTGACAAAGCCCTAGCATTAACTATAGATCTGACCTCTTTTGGGCTCCAGAGTCCATGTGAGTAACTCACAGGTAAAACAAAAACAAGATGTTGTAACCTCAGCAGACTAGCCTGGTTCAACTTTTATGTGTCAAAGTTGTGAGCTGTTTTTCAGTTGCCATAGCATCCTGAGCTAAAGGTCACATAACCTGAACATGCACCGATAAACCGGGCATGCAACCACAGGTGGCACCCAAGTGCTCCAACTAAAAAGTAGGGACTGAATAAAGAAGGGACATCACATGGTGGAATTCAGGATCTAATCAGATTGAGCCCTTGTATCACCCCATGGCAGGATCCAATCAGATCATGCCTCCCAGTATCACCTCATTGCAAGATCCAATCAGATCATACCTCATTATTCATTTCTTCTGTCTCCTTGTGAGTCTACTTGCAATTAAGCTTCACTTTTCTCAAAAGGTGTCATGATATTGGCTTGTATGTATGTCAAGAGGCAAGCCCGCTCATTTCTCAGTAACAGTATATAATATTAATGTTTATTTGCTGATCAATTTGTTTATTCTCCTTTATTACTTATCTTGATGAATGGTACAACTCGCCTTTTTAGTTCCCCCAGAAACAATGAACTCCTAAATTCTTCCCTCTTCCTCATCCCAACATTCAATTTTTGTGCTTTTAATTTATCCTTTTGAAGAACTTTTATTCATTTGATTTACTTCTCTCTATCTTTACTGTCACTATCTGGTGCAGATGCAAGTAGACCATTCCTATAATCCACTAATTTGTCTTTTTTAGTTTAGCTTAATTTCTGTTAAGAAATGGTTTAAAAATAAATAAAATAATGAGGTTCATAGACATCTAAAATAAACACATGCAGAAGAATTCTTTAGTTAATTAAGGAGAAAATCCGCAGGGTGGTGTAACCAATCCAAAGGAGAATTTAAAAACACACATAAATATAGGCGATTAGAAAACCTTGCAATGAATTTACATAGAGATGAAAATAAGTAAACATCCACAATAGAATAATCAAATACAGGTTTATTTGAGACAATTAATTTGCATTTCCATGGGCAAAATCACTTGCATGATTTTTAGCTCAATATAATTTACATAATAAATTATATTAAGCTCAAAGACAATAAGAAACTAAGAAAAATCAGAAAAGTACACTAGATGAGTAACCATTTTTTACATTGTAAAATCTTTCATAGTTTTTTCTCTAAGATTCCTTCTATAGTGACAATTAGACTGACCAGTTTAAAATACAAATAAATATGTTCCATTGTATTTATTATAACCTCTCAGCTTGGATTTTCAAGGAAAAGAAAACTTCAATTGTCTGAGATGGGTATGATAAAAATGTGTGGCAAGAGATAAAGCTGGAGAACAAGACAGAACAGTTTACAACAGCTGTGTGTGTCACATTACTGAAGCTGAAACTTAACACACAGGCAAAAAGCATCACTGAACGATTTTTATTTTTGGTCTCAGTGTGTGAGAGGATTATTTATTTATTTATTTATTTATTTATTTATTTATTTTTGAGATGAAGTTTTTGCTCTGTTGCCCAGTCTGGAGTGCAATGGCACAATCTCGGCTCACTGCAAATTCTGCCTCCTGGGTTCCAGCAATTCTCCTGCCTCAGCCTCCCAAGTAGCTGGGATTGGGTTGTATAGCCTGTTAATATTTTATTTTATTCTGTGAGTTGTCTTTGCACTCTCTTCAAGTGATTGTATCATTTGAAGCACACATTTTTGTATCATTTGAAGCACACATTTTTTTTGTATCATTTGAAGCACACAAATGATTGTATCATCTGAGGCACACATTTTTAACTTTTATGGAATCCTTTTTGTTTTTTTTTTTTTTTGTCTCCATGCTTTTGAAGTCATAACTGGGAAGGTTCTGCTTAATTAAAGTCATAAAGATTTACTCCTATATTTTTTTCTAAGAGTTTTATAGCTCAGCTCTGACATTTACGACTATCATGTATTTTAAGTTAACTTTTTGTTTTTTGTGCGAGAGAGATATCCAATTTCACTGAGTAGTTTGAAGGGGCCTGGAGATAACAAAAATGCCTAAACCCAGGGAGAGGAGATGAAATGTCTGGCTACTGCTTTAATATGGAGGAAAATGTGCTTAACTAGGTGTTGTAGAGTATAGACGGAAGGAAATGGATTTGCGAAAATGGTTTTCTCTCCATATAATTTGGTGGCAATGTGTAGGGGTGGGGACTAAAAATAAGAGAAATCTAACCTAACTGACTTTACCTTGATTCTAACCTCACAAGCTAATTGACTTTGTTAACTTTAAAACAACGACAATACTAGTCCTTCACCAAAACTAACCCTCTCCTTGCTTGAGAACCAAAACCATCTTTGTAAGACTAATGAAAGCCCACAAGATTAGGATTATGGAAGGAACTTGAAATTTGCTAAAATATAGGTGTAGTTACACAAGAACCAGCCATTGTTCTCCAGCCTGCTTTTTTATGATTCCTTGCTGCTCTAGTAATGTGGCCAAAGGTCACAAGATTTGTGACTTCCCCTGTTGCTCCTGTAGATAACATCACTATCGTAGAACCTAAGACTAGTCTTTTGAGATGTGTTCAGACCAGCTGACTCCACTTGAACCTGCTACTCATGACTCAAACAATTCTGGAGCCCCCACACAGAAACTGACACAGGGCGTGAGGACCATTTTCCTCACCCTTATGATTTCAACCCAAGTCAATCAACAGCATCCATTCCCTATTCCCTTGCCCACCAAATTATTCATAATAACCTTAGCCTCTGAGTTTTTGGGGAAGTTGATTTGAGTAATTACTACCCTCCTTTGGTTTGGCTAGCCCTATGACTATTAATCTTTCTTTACTGTAATACCACTGTCTCTGAATTGATTTTTTTCTGTGCAGTGGGTAAGGAGAACCCATCGGGCAGTTGTACAATAAAAGGCAGCCAATTGTTCAAACCATGTTCAAATAAGCAAATGCAAAGCTGTAACCAATCTGGCTGTTTTTGTGTCTCATTTCACCTTCAGGAGAAAGACCTGGACCTTGAAGCAGCCAGATGTTCTGACAGAGCTGAACCCTGAGGTACAGGTTCCAGGTGTAAGAAAGCTGCCTAGGATATCTGAGAATGAAGATATGCCAGAGGATAGAGAGGGAATGCGGGGGACATAAGTGGAGAGCAGTGAATAAGAAGTAGTGGTGGAGTGGTGATCAGAAGAGCTAAGCCTAAGCATTTGCTGGAGATTAATATGAAGTGTTAATATGAAGTAGCGGCCCAAGAATGGCCGCCCCCCACAGCATGAAACAGTATTGCTACCTGTAGGACATCATGGTACTATGGATTTTTTTTTCAGTATGTTTAGTGATCCTTTGTTAAGGTAATGAAAACAAGACTAATTATCATTTAGCTTTGATTCTCAGGGGCTTTATGTCTGTCTGCTCTGCAATGTTTACTGCAAGGCTTGAAGCATGTCTTCATCCTCTCCATAGGATGTGATCTGCGGACGCTGAGGGAGAAGTTTTGGTCACTTACTTTCTCTCTGAAAACTGAACAAGGAATTTAATTTCAACTGCAGCAGAGCCTGTGCTGACCCTTGACTCCTCTGCTCCAGCTCTGAAATCAGTTCATCCAGCTCTGGCCTCATTGGGCCAGTTGGGCTTCAGCCTCTTCCAGAATTCTCAGCCTCTTCTCATCCTCCTCATCTTCTGCTCCACTTTGTTCAAATGGTGTGTGACCAGCTCAAATTTAGAATGAATCTGTTGTTCCACAGTTTTATCCTGACTCTGTAGGGAAAGGCAGAGAGAGAGAGAGGCTGCCATGCTCTTTAGGAAGGAATGTCTTTAGGAAGGCAATGTCCCTGGGGATGTTGTCAGATATAAAGTGAAGGAGAAGCAAGGAGAGGAGACATTTTTTCTGTAAATCTGCTCTCCTTTCCATCATCTCATCTTCTCACTCTATCCACATGTCTCTAAAACTTTTTCCTCTGCCCTCTCTGCATCCTCAAGCTGGCATTCAGCTTAGGGAAGACAGGAGGGGCTGATTTCTGTAATGACCACATGAATCTTGACTTCTGGGCCAGCAAGTTCATAGCACAAGTTTTTTTCCATATTGTGTTACCTCCCTGATTCTGAGTCCCAAGAGGAGTCCTTAGTCAGTGCCTATCATAACCTTTCCAATTTCTGCCAAGGAAGTAAAAATGGGCTCTAAAGATGAGCTCTAAATACAGGAACAAAAATCTGGAAAGCTAGAATAATCACCAGCCAAGATTTCATCTTAAGTTTTTCTTAAAATTCTTGGCTTTGCTGTGAGCCTCTCTCCCTCACCCATATAGTTGTTCCTAAAGAGAGAGGAGGGAAATAGTGAGAGATGTTTTAATAAGGCAGGGCTTCTCAGAGTATGGCTTGCTGACCAGCTGCTGGCCAAAAAAAGAGGACTTTGTGCCTGAATGTAAGTCAACAAGAAAACTATGTTTAATTCAAGTGATGTTTTTTCATTTGGTTTTGTTTTTTGTTAGCAAGACATTTTTAGTGAGAAAGTAGTGGGCTGATTTTCATTCTGGTGCAAGATCCATAATAATGTCAAAAGGGCATTTTGACAGCATTGGTCTACAGGACAGTCAGCATATTAACTACTTCTTTTATATACTCTAGAATCAGACAGAATTCGATTGTCCAACCACTTCATTAAAAGCATTTCGAGAACTGACTTCTACCTTCCAGAATACCTTCTATTTTATCATGTAAACCTTCAACTTCTTGGACATTCCCTGTTCTATCTTCAACTGCCCAAAAGCTGCCTGGAGCTTCTTATGCAAGGGATACAGATGTCAGTGTTCATTCACTATTTTGTTCCATTGCTTATATACATTTACAATAGTGTAAATGAGGTGGGCTTAAAATTAGATTTTTTTGATTGAAGCCTTAGAAAGAACACTCACTTCTTCTCCCAGAGGGTAAAAGATCCAATAATAACCCCACTGTGTCTGAGACAATAGGAAGAAACTCTTATAAACTGAATGTCATCCATTTGTTCTATTGCCTTTCTTACCATTTCACATCCTTCTGATCCCACAGCTGCATTCTTTCTTCAGGGAGTCCTGAAAGATTTCAATCTTGGTACAATTTTTTATATATATAGGATTTCAGAAGTTTCTAATCTAGTTTGTTCTTTCATTTAAAATAGCAAGACTGCGAAGAAAGACTTGTCTTAATATGTGAATAATGGGGCAAAAGAAAGATTCTAAGTTATTACTGGGATGGGTAAGTGACAAGAGTGCTTGGGAATATGCAGTTTTCCCATCAGAAATTATTTCCTGCTACTATTCCTTCCAACCTAAGATGTACCTGGATTTTGTGGGCAGCTTCTTCCATGGAGATCATGTGGGATCTGCAATGTTCTCAAGATCTTTTACACACTAAGGAAAGGACTTTCTCAACCTACACACACACACACACACACACACACACACACACAATTTCCTTTCTATGTTTCTTATATAGAACCCCCTTTAGTACTTTCACAGGTATGATAGGTAATCCCCCAATTAGCCTGATAACTGAGAGTGGAAAAATGAAAAGAGGTCATTGAAAAAGATTCATAAGAAGATGGGCACCAGCTGTCTAGGGAATGTACAAATCACAGAAAGGATAATGGAGCAGAGGTGAGATACAGCAAGCAATTAGAAAGGAAATTAAAAGAAACTTTACTTCTACTTTTACATTTACCCCAAACACAATACTGAGACCAAATTCCATCTTTTTGACATAAGACAAACTGGGTCCCCTATCAAATGAGATACTATTGTGGATGGCAGTCTTCCTTATTCATTCTTTCTTGTTTCCATAATCATTAAAAATTAAAGCTCTTCTTTGGAACAGCAAAAAAAAAATCAACAGAGTAGACATAACATACGGAATAGCAGAAAATATTCATAAACTATGAATCTGACAAAATTCTAATATCCAGAATTTAGATGGAACTTAAGTTAACAAGCAAAAACTAAATAACCCCATTAGAAAATGAGCAAAGGCCATCAACAGACACTTCTCAAAAGAAGACATACATGGCATATGAAACAAGCATATGAAAAAATGCTCATGATCATAATCATCACAGAAATACAAATCAAAACCAAAACGAGATGCCATCTCACACCAGTCAGACTAGCTATTACTAAAGTCAAAAAACAATAGATGGTGGCAAGGCTGCAGAGAAACAGGAACCCTTATGCATTGTTTTAATTCAGCTGCTGTGAAAAGCAATTTGGACATTTCTCCAAGAACTTAAAATAGAGCTGCCATTTGACCCAGAAATCCCATTACTGGGTATTTACCTAAGAAAAGAAATTATTTTACCAAAAAGACTCTTGCACTCATAAGTTTGTTGCAGTGCTATTCACAATAGCAAACACATGGAATCAATCAAACACATCAATGACTCATTGGATAAAGAAAATGTGGTGCATATACACTATGGAATACTGAGCAACAATAAAAAAGAACATGAATGCAACAACATGAATGGAGCTGGAGGTCATAATCCTAAATTTATTAATGAAGAAACAGAGAACCAAATACCACATGTTCTCCTTTATAAGTGGAGCCAAATATTGAGCATACATGGACATAAACATGGGAACAATAGACATTGCCAACTACTAGACAGGGAGGAAGTGAGAAGGGTCATGGGTTAAGAATCTTCTATTGGGTACTATGGTCACTACCTGGTGCGTCTACCCATGAAACAGCCTTGCACATGTACCCCCTGCATCTAAAATAAAAGCTGAAATTAAAAAAAATTAAAGATCTTTGTGCTTCTAGTATAGACAATTAGATCATTTTTCTTGGCTTACTGTCATTTTAAACCCAAAATAGCATAATTCCCCCAAAATCAGACCATAAGAAGCATAACATCTCCAGTGGAGGATTTGCTTTCCTTTGTTCTTATATTCAGCTTCTCAGAGAGACAAAATGCCTTAGTCCATTCTGGCTGCTATAACAAAATATCATAAGCTGGGTAGTGTATAAACAATATAAATTTATTTCGCATAGTTTTAGAGACTGAGAAGTCCAAGATCAAGGTACTTGCCGATCTGCCTGGTGATGGCCTAATCCTCATAGACATCATTTTCTCACTGTTATCTCAGAAAGTGGAAGGGAAGAACAAGCTCTCTACAACTATAAGCATAATAATCCCGTTTAGCAGGGCTCTGCCTTCATGATCTTTGCTTCCCAAAAGGCCCACTTCTTAATCCTATCACCTTGAAGGGCAGGATTTTAACATGCAATTTGGGTAACTGTAAGGCATAAATTTGGGGAAGGATACAGACAGCAGACCTTAGCACAAATCAAATAGTTTTAAAAAGAACTTAATCAAAATTTAGCTGGATGGGCACAGTGGTTCACACCTGTAATCCCAGCAATTGAGAAAAAGAAGACACAGGATGAGCTCTCTGCCCTCTTCCTATCTGCCCAAAAGCTAAACACAAATTCCTCTTGTGAAGATGACCCCTACCCTTGACTCATACCTCTCCATTATTACCACAAAGGGCATAACAATCTATCACCAGAGACAATATGGCATTGAGAAAGAGCCTACACAAACCTTACTAATCAACCCTTATCCTCTATTAGTTTCCACCACATTTTTACTTTCCTACAGTCTGCTACCCTTAGAAGCCTAAAACTTTTTTTGTCACTTTTTACAAATCTATTGTTCTTTTGTTAAGATGCTGTGTTTTTTAGGCATTCAGCTGGTGAACATACAGCTCTACCAGAGGTGCACATAAATATACTTGAAATAAAAATATATTCTAGCTATTTTGTGATAGTTAAATTTTTGATAGCAATCAAGTATCTATTAATATGCCAGTTATTTATTTTCTTATATCTAGCTAATCTCATTAATAAACAAAACAACCCCTGAAGCAGTTATTGTTACTCTTTTTTACAGAGAAGGTAACAGGGTTAAAGAGGATAATTACCAAATTGCCCGGTGACAAACAGTTAGGAAGTATGTACTGAATAGAGTGACTGCAGTCTCTAACCTGTCTGTGTGATTATAACGCCTTTGTGTAACTTGGTAAAAGTCAGTAAGTTTTTATACTTTAGTAAGCATAAGGGTGTGGATTTGAAATCTAGGAATTTCAGACTCTATTTAGGTTGTTTCAAAAACTTTTGTGTTACAAAAATTTTGTCATAATGATGAACTTTTTATGCCATAATTTTGTATGTAAGGAGGCGTATACGAAATGTAACTGCTATAAATGTGATTTCTGGATCAAATAATAAATTCATATACGCCGAGCGCAGTGTCTCACGCCTGTAATCCCAGCACTTTGGGAGGCCGAGGCGGGTGGATCACGAGGTCAAGAGATCGAGACCATCCTGGTCAAGACGGTGAAACCCCATCTCTACTAAAACTACAAAAAATTAGCTGGGCATGGTGGCGTGTGCCTGTAATCCCAGCTACTCAGGAGGCTCAGGCAGGAGAATTGCCTGAACCCAGGAGGCGGAGATTGCGGTGAGCTGAGATCGCGCCATTGCACTCCAGCCTGGGTAACAAGAGCGAAACTCTGTCTCAAAAATAAATAAATAAATAAATAAAATATAAATAAATAAATAAATAAATTCATATACATTTTGTTAGATGTTTCACAATTCTACATTAATTCTATTGTATGGTATTTCCATAAAGAAAGTATGAGAGGCTCTGTTTTCTAACATTATGGCCAGCACAGGGTTAATCCTTTTAACTTTTACTCATCTGACAGGTGAGAAATGGTATCTTGGTGTAGTTTTTATTGTATTTTCTCTTATTAATAGTAAGCAAAGCATATTCCAACTATGCATCTGTTCTTTATGTTCATCAGAATTTTGATAATCTTTTCCCTCTACATTTTGAGGAACTTTTATGTATTAGGAAAAGCAAGCATTTTACCTATAAGTTAAAAAGATTTCAGTTTGTCATTGACTTTTGTCTCTTTGCTTATGACTTTGTTTTTTCTCATGAAAGAAAGAGAGGTGTATTTCTTATTAGAAGATCATAGAGAAATTCCTGTGGAAGAGACATATAAACAGAGAAATGAAGGAAAGGCGGAAATGAGTCATGTAAAAGTGTAGGAAAAGGATGTTTCAGGAAATGGGAATAACAAGCATAAAGGCCTGAGATGGAAATCAGCTTGGTGTGTCTGTAAAACGGCAGTCAAGTTTATGTGTCTTCAGTGGCATAGTTGTATTTAAAGAAATCTCTATAATTCTTTTAAAAATACATTTAATTTTGACTTGTTAAAATTACATTTGATTGAATTTAGTTATTGTAAATATTAGATTAAAATATTTTCCTGCTTTATTCTTGTTTTCTTTTTCCTATTCCTCCTTGTAGAAACAAAGTTGTAGTGTGATACACAATCGGCTTAGGTCTCAGGACAACTGTTATGAGTGTTAAATGAGCCATTCATTAATAATAATTGAAATAATACAAATAAAGCTATCGTTTGTAGAACATTTATTTATATGTAAAAGACTGTTATAATATAGATATATATTTATTTCTCATTAAATCATTAAGAGAAAGTTATTATTATTATTTCACTTTTAAAGCTAAGAAAGTTGCTGGGCGCAAGAGCTCAGGCCTGTAACCTCAGCCCTTTGGGATGCTGAAGTGGGCGGATTGTCTAAAGTCAGGAGCTCCAGACCATCCTGGGCAACATGGTGAAACCCCATCTCTACTAACAACATGTATATTAGCCAGGTGTGGTGATGTATGCCTGTAGTACCAGCTACTGAGGAGGCTGAAGCACAAGAATTGCTTGAACCTGGGAGGTGAAGGTTGCAGTGAGCTAACATCAAGCCACTGTACTCAACACTGGGCGACAAAGCGAGACTCCATCACAAAAAAAAAAAAAAAAAAAAGTGAGAGAGAAGTAAAGTAACTTGCCCAGACTTACACATTTGGTAAATGGAACAGTCATGTCCAACATAATCAATTTCAACAAAGATCTAGAACTCAAAACTTGATCACAACTTCTTACAGTTTTGTCTTTCATATCATAAGGATGCTAATGACTCCTCTCTCTAATTTTTATTATCATTGTCTCAAGGATGCAGAGAGCTATGTTGAAAGAAAAAGGTGGAAATGAACTGAACATTGATTGCTCATCTTCTTCAAAGATGAGCAGAAAATTAAGTTCATTGCTATTATGCAAACTCCCAAGCTTATTGAACAAGTGGTACACCCAACTTTTAAATCCACGTCTCCTGGCACCTAGCACAATTCCCTCCTCTACATGACATTGAGTCCCAGTGTCTCCCAGGAGGAACTCCTGCAAAGAAGAATGAATCTATAGTGGAAAAGTCATGTTAAATTTTTTTAAAGAAGAATTTTATACACATAAACACATATTACATATTTGCTATGGGAGGGTTCTCATGCTTTTGGGCAATATGATAAAACACCTTCAAAATAATTTTGTCTTTCTCAGAAAATGTACAGTCTAGACAGGGAGTTAAGACACAAACATGAGATTTCTTTTTTTTGTGGAGCATGGAGTTTTGCTCTGTTGCCCAGGCTGGAGTGCAGTGGTCTCAGCTTACTGCAACCTCTGCCTCCCGGGTTCAAGCGAGTTTCCGGCCTCAGCTTCCTGAGTAGCTGGGATTACAGGTACACACCATCATGCCCGGCTACTTTGTAGAGAAGTGGTTTCACCATGTTGGTCAGGCTGGTTTCGAATTCCTGACTGTGATTCACCCGCTTCTGCCTCCCAAAGTGCTGGGGTTATAGGCATGAGCCATCGCACCTGGCCACAAACATGAGATCTCTAATAAAACAAGAAGGAATATACTCATGACCCAACAAAACGGTGATTTAGATGAAAAGTGGGGTAGAATCTCAAATGATGGCTCTTTCACTGTGGACTGAGTATAGGAGTGGGCAGGGTTGGGAGATGAACTACATTTTCAAGGATAGTTTGGTTTTGGGTTACAATTCAGGTTGAGTTGCTCTTCTCAACCTCAGAGAACATCACCCTAGGTTAATTCCTGATGTTAGCAGATATTATTGAGCAAGTTATTAAATAACATATAGATGCTTATATTCCCTTAACTATTTATTAATGCATAAATCCATAGGTATTATATATGAGTGGTATTTTTATTTCTAATTATAATGATGAATATAACTTTTAAATACAAAGCATATATGGATGGAAAAGAATCCTATATAGTTGCCTACATTTCAGGGAAAACTTTATCCAGAACACATAATGGTTAGTTCAGAATTATTTGATAAAAGTTGATAAATGGATATGTCCACCTATTTATGCTGCTGCTATATTAGTATCTCTGAACATGGGTATATACGTGTCTATGATCTTGAATTTGTGCAACTGGTAAGAAAAATATCATCCCATGAGACTATAACTTCTTTGATGTGACAGTTCTCCAGGGTTCTCATCACGAGAAAGATGTTGAATGGCAAATGTCAAAAGTATATACAAGCAATTAAGAATACATTAGGAAGCCAGTGCAAGCAGTTAGAGAAAAGTCTCACTTAGATGGTAAATTAGATTCTTAAATTTCCCCTAATTAGCTAGTTTTTCTTGAGGTGATGGGAAATCAGATTGCATTTCAATAGTAAGAGTAAGAGGATGAGATAGATTTTACTGAAGATTTCTGATAAAAAAAATCAGAGGTGGGTTTGAGTAGATGACATATTTAAATAAATTGGGAGATTGGTGAGAATAACACAGGGATAATTGGAAGATGTAGAGATGAGAATGTGCTAAATACATGACAACTGATTGGTATAGAAAAGGATTAAGTTGAGACTAAGTTGAAAGCATTTATTTAGATCCTTTGGCAAGATTTGAAAACATTTGCTTAGCCCCTTTCAGTATTTGCTTGGTTCTCACTCCATAAATAATGGGATTGAACATAGGAGGAATGACAACGTAGAGGTTGGCCAGGAGGATATGAACATAGCGTGGGATGCGTCTCCCACCAAACCTGTAAGCAAAGACAGAAAAGAGGGCAGGGATATAGAAGAGTAGGATGACACAGATGTGGGATCCACAGGTACGCAGGGCCTTGGAGCGGGCATCTTTAGAAGGGAGGCGGAAGACTGCTTGGATGATGTGGATGTAGGAAACAGTAATAAGGATGATGTCCAGGCCTGTGGAGAGAAGAGCAGCTGCCATCCCGTACCAGACATTGATGGAGATATCAGAACAGGACAGATGGGCAATGCCCATGTGCTCACAAAATGTGTGTGCAATGATATTGATCCGGCAATAGTGCAGGCGCTTGAGGAGAAAGATGGATGGAAACATGATGACGAAGCTGCGGCTCAGGGCGGCAGGGACGATCTTCCCAATGACCTCGTTTGTGAGGATCATGACATATTGCAGAGGGGAGCAGATGGCCACATAGCGGTCAAAGGCCATGGCCAGCAGGACAGCAGAGTCAGCCACAAAGAGGAAGTGAATGAAGAACATCTGAGTGAGGCAGCCATCAAAGGAAATGTGGCTATATCCTAGTCAGAAATTGGCCAGGGCCTTAGGCATGGTGACAGTAGAGAGCAAGACATCAGCACTGGCTAGCATAGATAAGAATACGTACATGCGCTCATGCAGTATTGCTTGGGAGAGGATGACACAAATTCGGATGCCATTGCCTGCCAGGGTGGCTATGTACATGATGCAGAAGGGGATGGATAGCCAGATGTGTAGGTGCTCCAGCCCAGGGATGCCAGTGAGGAAGCAGCCTGCTATGCGAGTGTCAGAGTTGTTCATAGCAGGTATGCTGTTAGCAGGTAAAAGGGCCATGATTTTATGCAGGGCCCTCACCTGTGCCATGGGGGAAAAACAGCTTCAGACTTTTTTTTAAACACATTAGCAGAATGTCCATAAAAGCTTGCAAACAACCACAAGGTCTACACATATTTACAGACCCTATGACAGTTAATGGCCTCTTCACACGGGCATATCTCTACAGATAATCACACACAGGCTCTGCACACATTCATATTCTCTGCAAATAATCACACATACACTCTGCTCAGTTATAGGACCTGCCCACAGACAGGCTCTGTGTTCTTATTCAGAAGCTCTCCACATAGCTTTAAGAATTTAAGGAAATGACAGGGCTTAAAAACATTGCAAGACTCAGCATAGTGTCATAGGTCCTGAAAAGAGCAGGGATAGGTAGAACATCAAAATCAAGCTCTACAACCTCTTTGGACAGGTGAACTGTAATGAGCTCTGCAAAAGCCCCAGGCCCTGGCAGAGAGGACTGCAGTCCTACAGTAAGAGCAATTGCCCTTGCTTAGCAAATTATGTGAAAGAGTAAGGTTGAGGGTGGTGGGCACTGCTAACCCTACATCCCTTTTCCTTTAGGCACAGATGCTCTGTAAACTGTGAAGGCAGTTAAGGTAGCTATGGCATTTAGAAATAACACAGGAGAGGATATGAAAAAACCTGGGTCAGAGGTCTGCTCTATCAACTACTGGCAGGATGATCTTGGACAAGTCACTGTCTTCTCTGAGTAACAATTTTCTAATTTTTTTTTTTTTTTCGATGGAGTCTTGCTTTGTTGTTCAGGCTAGAGCGCAGTGGCACCATCTTGGCTCACTGCAACCTCCGCCTACCAGGTTCAAGCAATCTCAGTCTCCCGAGTAGCTGGGATTACAGGTGCCTGCCACCAAATGGTTAATTTTTGCATTTTTAGTAGAAATACAGGGTTTCACCGTCTTGGCCAGGCTGGTCTCAAACTCCTGACCTCGTGATCCAGCTGCTTCAACCTCTCAAAGTGCTGGGATTACAGGCATGAGCCACTGTGCCCAGTACAATTTTCTAATTTTAAAAATGAGCATAATTGTTCTCTTAGTATATTAAGCTAAATTTTCTCTATGGAAGGCTTATTAAATTGCGTGTGACTCCTGAGTCAGCTCTGTGGCTGTGAAATGTGGCGCTGTCATCCAGAGAAGAAAGGAAGGTATAGAACAATGCTTCTGAAGCTTGAGCTCCCTATCATCATCAGGGAACTTGTAAATTCTTCGGCCCTACCGCAAACCTACTACATGAGAAAAACTAGAGTTGAGAAAACAATCTGTGTTTTAGCAAGCTCTAGGTGATTCTGATTCATGCTGAAGTTTGTGAACCACTGATGTAAGAACTTTTTGAGCTTTCTTCCCTAGGTACTCTAGATGTCTACCACTTCTGCCAGGATCATTACCTTTCAGTCCCCATTGGTTTCTGCTGCATTCTCTCTGTGAATTCTCAGACTTCAACTAAATCTAACTAGTGTTACCCTCAGCTTACATAGTCAGGAGGTGAAGAAAATGACACAATCACATAAGTAGTCTTTACTACATATTAGGACACATGATTCCCCCCTCAGTCCTATTAAACTATTCTCACAATGAGTGTACGACTTTTATCACTACTCAAATTCTGTTTTTCTCTCTCCACTGAATGTTTCTCTTTTGTAACTGCCATTTCAGGACTATCATGAGCATATTCCTCACATTATTCTCTTTCTGTAAATTTATTTATCTCCGTATCCATCCTCCCCTCATTTCCTCCAGTCTCAGAGAAAGGGGTGCCAATATATCTTCTATTTTCCAATATTTCCTTTGTCATAGCTGGAACATATTTAACTTTATTTAAGAAAATTTCCTTGAGTTATTTTTTAGAGGTGCTAGGAAATGAACCAAGTGCTTCCCGCATGAATATTTAACTTATTAGATTCTTTTAAAAACAACCATATACGCACAAACATACATACCCATACTTACATGCATGCATTCATATGTGTATACATGTACATATGCATGTATATACATGTATTTACGTGTGGGTATGAATGTATACAGCTATATCATCAAGATTAATTTCCCCATCTATTCTCTGAATTATCTTTCTTTCCTACCACTTCAGAGATTTTGTTTCATCAATTATTCTTTCTTTATTTTCAGCTTCTCCTAATATCCTGGATCTTTATCAACGTACATTCAAATATTTTTAACCTGAAGATATGCAAAAAATTAACAACAGCTGTAAAGCTGGGCGCAGTGGCTCACGCCTATAATCCCAGCACTTTGGGAGGCCGAGGCGGGTGGATCACGAGGTCAAGAGATCCAGACCATCCTTGTCAACATGGTGAAACCCCGTCTTTACTAAAAATACAAACATTAGCTGGGTGTGGTGGCATGTGCCTGTAGACCCAGCTACTCGGGAGGCTGAGGCAGGAGGATTGCTTGAACCCAGGAAGTGGAGGTTGTGGTGAGCCAAGATTGCGCCATTGCACTCCAGCCTGGACAACAAGAGTGAAATTCCGTCTCAAAAACAAAAACAAGAACAGAAACAAACTGGACAGGGAAAATGTGGCACATATACACCATGGAATATTATGCAGCCATCAAAAACGATGAGTTTGGGTCCTTTGTGGGGACATGGATGAACCTGGAAACAATCATTCTCAGCAAACTGACAGAAGAGCAGAAGATCAAACACCGCATGTTCTCACTCATAGGCGGGTGTTGAACAATGAGAACACATGGACAAAGGGAGGGGAGCACCACACACTGGGGTCAGTTGGGGGGAAATAGGGGAGGGACGGTGGGGGTGGGAGCTGGGGAGAGATAGCAAGGGGAGAAATGCCAGATGTAGGTGATGGGGAGGAAGGCAGCAAATCACACTGCCACGTGTATACCTATGCAACAATCTTGCATGTTCTTCACATGTACCCCAAAACCTAAAATTCAATAAAATAAATAAATGGGGGAAAAAAAAACCCATAACTGAAAAAAAAACCAAAAAAAAAAACAAAAAAAACCAACAGCTGTAATAAAGATATCTTATTCTGGTAAATTCTCCTATTAACTACTATTTTGTCTCTCTTCTTTCCTTTAAAAATCACTCTTCCATGAAAGGCCACTTTTGGTTTTGATTTCCTACCTTCCACTGGTTCTTCTCTTGTACCCTGGCCTGATCCAGCTCTCATTAAAGTCATCTCTCCCCTTCAGAATGCTTTACTGTTTGTGTTTCCTAATGGTCTGTAGCCATCTTCTTCTCACTTTCCTCTCTCTGGCAAATCTTGTCTACTACCTTGGCTTCGCTTAGCTTGCACGTGATAATATCTCCCAAACCTACATTGCCATTTACCTTGCTTTCCAGGCTCTAGATCCATTTATCCAAAGACCTCCCAACTGGTCTCCTAGTCTGCAGTTCTAGTCTCCAAGCCATTCCTCATGATTAAATAATGTTTCCAAAATATATTTTTGCATAGGCACTATTGTGATTATAGATAATAAGTGCCCGTTTTCTGAAATACTAGTGCAACTAACATACACATACTCTCTCTTTTTTCCCTCCCTGCTTTCTCTTTTCTCTACTCATACTGGAATACATGTATGCCCCTAAAGATACTCTTTTTTTTTCCTGTGGTCTTTTATATGTTCTGCTTCTTCTACCTCCATCCAACTCTTTATGATAGCCAATCTATATTTCTCATCTAGAAAGACTTTTCTCATCCCTCCAAATGGCTGGATAAGCAACTTTCTCTGTACAAATGCACACCTCTGCAGCCATGTTTCTCCCTCTCTATACTTATTGCATTGAAATATTTTCAGTCCCACTATATTGTGAGCGCTTTGTGAGCCAGGACTGCGCCTCACTTGCTGTTGTCTGGGTTAGAATTTACAGTTAATGAATGTTCAAAAAAAGGCAGAGAAGGTAAGTTCCCACTCACTCAGCCATGTAAGTTTACACTGACAGCAACGCACACCAGTACCACAAAAATCACAGGTTTATCATCACAGATCTGTGTTCTCATGTTCTCTACATATCTGTAGTTTGTGAAACTGTTGTGCTCATTCTTCCCACAGCACCCATCACTCATCATGTTCACCCCCTGCTACACGTTCCCACCTTTGTTGGTGACATCAGCACTTGCAAACACCTTTCTTATCCAACTTGACTTCAGTTCTTCTCCTAAATAACAAACCTCCAAGGCAGCCTGTGTCCATCCAGTGTCTCCCTGTTCTCCATTCCAGTGATTTGTGTTTTCACTCCGATTCAGGAATTCACTGAAGTCTTCACACCTCAAAACGGAGCAACTCCACTTTAAGTGTCTATCTGGGAGCTCTTTTTAAAAAACCTTCCACTCCATATATACCTAACCCCCTTGTTCACGAGTTCCTCCTTCAGTTATCTTTGGAATCTCCTGTCTTTTCTAATGTAGCATTTCCAATTAAACGTCTCTTAGCCACGAAGGAAATTTACATCTTTTAGAGTAGAATCGGGTCAGAGATAGACTATTCAAAGTTAAATACAAAATTAAATACATTAAATGCAAGAAAGGAAGAAGATTTCATTTACTGTCATTTGGCTTTAGGCTTCCACTCTGCAAGCCTGACTTCCTTGATTAGAAACTTGAATAATACTGACCATGTTTCACCACACTTAATTCCCTCAGTCACTGGCAATTCTTTATCCTGGCCCATATTCCTAGTTTTCATTCTTGGGCAGTATATTTTTGTTTGATAAATTTGTATATGTGATCTACTACAAATCTAGACAGTTTCTATTAAAATTTTTCTGTTATCTGTTGACTTATCCCTTATTGGGTTCCCAACATATGAATGTTCCAAACCTTCTCTTCCTTCTTCTCCTACAAGACCTAGTACAGCAGATGGGCTAATCTCTGCAATAAGAGAGAAACCTAGACCAATCAAGAAAACATTTTTTTATCTTCTTTTCTCTGTCATCTGGCAATTTTCCTCCATCCTCTAATTCTCTCTCTCTCTCTCTCTTTTTTAATGGGAGAAATTATTCCTTCTACTATTTTAGTAAATTTCTACCAAGCATTTTTGGATCCTTTACCTAACTTCTCTGTACAGGAGATTGACCCATTTATCCTTTATGCATGATCTCCCATATGCTTTAGTTTTCCTTCCACTGTTACTCAATGTCTGAGGATATAATCTATCTGTAATTTATGATTCTTGCATCCTCCTTGAGAGTCAAGGATTATTTACTTCTCCAGTCTCTCCAACCTTACCTAGAAAGTGACCCTCCAAACTGCCCTTCTCCCACTCCACCCCTCACAAAAACACAATTCACTCCAGCCATCCTAGCCCATTATTCTCTCTGCCTCTTCGTGAACATTACCACATAGCCGCCTACTTGTCTGGTGCCTATTTTTCCTCCTAATGCTCCACATTAATACTTTCTCTCCATCCTAAAAATATCTAACTCAGATTTACCTCCCTGATGCCACCTGCTCAGATTCACAGCTTCTCAATTCCACAATTCATACACAGCTCAGGCTTCCTTAATATATGGAATCAAATCTCAGGTCTTGCCTCGTATGAGGCAGTGTTTATCTCTCCTCTCCTCTGGGAGCAGGGATTCTCCTGCCTCTGCGTATCTTTCCCTTTCTTAGCTCCAAGGCCCTCCCCCAGCATCAGGGCCCATTTATTTACCCCTCCCATTCAACACAAGGATCTAAGCACATGGTAATGTGCTTTGGCATAAAGCCAGATAGAAGAGATTATTGATAGACACTCTACATGAAGAAGGGAAGAACTCAGCAACAACTCAGAGGTTCTTGGCCTTGAGAGTGTTCATCAAATTTGTTTTTGCATTTTCTGTTCCGATACTTGTTCTTTTCATGTCTTCAATTCCACCTTTTTTCCCCCTCTCTTCTTACTGTCCTTCATGAAGTATTTTACTCTTGGGCTTTTAAATTTAACAGCTTTGTGTCTGTCTGAAAACCTATGTTTCTTTTTCACCTTAGAGCTTTTTCTTTACCCCATCCACTGGCCCTAAACATCTATTACATTAATATGTTATTCTAAACATATTATGTTTAATATACAGGATGTACAGGAATCATTACCCCTGTCTTGCTCACTTAAACATTTGACAATGCTTGATTGATCCCTTCATTGGGTCAGCATTTGAGGTCAATAGATGAAGAAATCATGTCTCCTTACCATGAACAGTTACCATTAATTACAATACAGCAGTGAGTACAAAGTGCTGTGTGTCCAGAATCCAGATAAATAATTCATCTGGCATAGCAAGGGAAGGCTTCACAGAATATCAGAGAGAGAAAGGAAGTAAATCACTCCTCAGCAAATGCAAAAGAATGGAAATCGTAACAAACAGTCTCTCAGACCATAGCATAATCAAATTAGAACTCAGGACTAAGAAATGCACTCAAAACTGCACAATCACATGGAAACTGAACAACTTGCTCCTGAATGATGAATGGGTAAACAATGAAATGAAGGCAGAAATAAACATCAACAAAATATACCACTAGCTAGACTAATGAAAAAGAAAAGAGAAGAATCAAATAGATGCAATAAAAAACAATAAAGGGGAGATCACCACTGATTCCTCAGAAATACGAACTAGCATGAGAGATTACTACAAACAGCCCTATGCACATAAACCAGTAAATCTAGAAGAAATGGATAAATTCTTGGGCACTTGCACACTCCCAAGACTAAGCCAAGAAGTTGAAACCCTGAACAGAGCAATAACAAGGTCTGAAGTCAAGGCAGCAATTAATAGCCTACCAACCAAAAAAAGTCCAGGTCCAGATGGGTTCACAGCTGAATTCTACCAGACATTCAAAGAAAAGCTGGTACCATTCCTGTTGAAACTATTCCAAATAATACAAAAAGAGGGAATCCTCCTTAACTCTTTCTATGAGACCAACATGGTGATGCAAGACTGGCTCAACATATGCAAATCTATAAACATAATTCACCATATAAACAGAACCAAAGACAAAAACCACATGATTATCTCAATAGTTGCAGAGAAGGCCTTCAACAAAATTCAACAGCCCTTTATACTAAAAAATCTCAATAAACTAGGTATCTATGGAAAGTATCTCAAAACAATAAAAGCTATTTATAAGAAACCCACAGCCAATATCATACTGAATGGGCAAAAACTAGAAGCACTCCCTTTAAAAACTGGCACTAGACAAGGATGCACTGTCTCACCACTCCTATTCAAAACAGTATTGGAAGTTCTAGCCAGAGCAATTAGGCAAGAAAAAGAAATAAAGCACATTCAATTAGGAAAAGAAGAAGTCAGATTGTCCCTACTTGCAGACAACATGATCGTATATTTAGAATACCCCTTCGTCTCAGCCCAAAACCTCCTTAAGCTGATGAGGAACTTCAGCAAAGTCTCAGGATACAAAATCAATGTGCAGAAGTCACATGTATTCCTATACACCAACAACAGACAGAGAGCCAAATCATGAGTGAACTCCCATTCACAATTGCTACAAAGATAATAAAATACCTAGGAAGACAACTAACAAGGGATGTGAAGGACCTCTTCAAGGAGAACTACAAACCATTGCTAAAGGAAATAAGAGAGGACACAAACAGAAGGAAAAAACATTCGATGCTCATGGTTAGGAAGAATGAATATTGTGAAAATGGACACACTGCCCAAAGTAATTTGTAGATTAAGTGCTATTTCCATGAAACTACCAATGACTTTCTTCACAGAATTGGAAAAAACCATCTTAAACTTCATATGGAATCAAAAATGGGACCTCATAACCAAGACAATCCTAAGCAAAGAGAACAGAGCTGGAGGCATCAGGCTACCTGACTTCAAACTATATTACAAGGCTACTGTAATCAAAACAGAATGGTACTGGTATCAAAACAGAGATATAGTCAATGGAACAGAACAGGTCCTCAGAAAGAATGCCACACAACTACAACCATCTGATCTTTGACAAACCTGACAAAAACAAGCAATGGGGAAAGGATTCCCTATTTAATAAATAGTGTTGGAAAAACTGGCTAGCCATATGCAGAAAGCTGAAACTGGACCCCTTCCTCACACCTTATACAAAAATTAACTTTAGATGGATGAAAGATTTAATAATGAGACTTAACATCATAAAAACTCTAGAAGAAAACCTGGGCAATACCATTCAGGACATAGGCATGGGCAAGGACTTCATGACTAAAACACTAAAAGCAATGGCAACAAAAGCCAAAATAGACAAATGGATCTAATTAAACTTAAGAGCTTCTGCATAGCAAAAGAAACTATAAATAGAGTGAGCCGGCAACCAAAAGAATGGGAATTTCTTTTTTTGCAGTCTATGCATCTGACAAAGGGCTAATATTCAGAACCTACAGAAAACTTAAACAAATACACAAGAAAAAAACAACTCCATCAAAAAGTGGGCAAATGATATGAATGGATACTTCTCAAAAGAAAACATTCATGCAGCCAACAAACATATGAAAAAAAACCCATCATCACTGGTCATTATAAAAATGCAAATCAAACCACATTGTGGTACCACCTCATGCCAGTTAGAATGGCGATCATTAAAAAATCAGGAGACAACAGATGCTGGAGAGGATGTGGGGAAATATGAATGCTTTTACACTGTTGGTGGGAGTGTAAATCAATTCAACCATTGTGGAAGACATTGTGACAATTCCTTAAGAATCTAGAAATAGGAATACCATTTGACCCAGCAATCCCATTACTGGAGGTATACCCAAAGGACTATAAATCATTCTATTATAAAGACACATGCACAAGTATGTTTATTGTAGCACTCTTCACAATAGCAAAGACCTGGAACCAACCCAAATGCCCATCAATGATAGACTGGATAAAGAAAATGTGGCACATATACACCTTGGAATACTATGCAGCCATAAAAAGAGATGAGTTCATTTCCTTTGCAGGGACATGGATGAAACTGAAAACCATCATTCTCAGCAAACTGACACAAGAACAGAAAACCAAACACCACATGTTCTCTCTCATAAGTGGGTGTTGAACAATGAGAACACATGGACACAGGAAGGGGGACATCACACACTGGGGCCTGGGGGTTGGGGGACTAGGGGAGGAATAGCAAGGGATGGGGGGATCGGGTAGGCATAGCATTAGAAGAAATACCTAATGTAGATGATGGGATATGCAGCCAACCACCACCATGGCACATGTATACCTATATAACAAACCTGCATGATCTGCACCTGTACCCCATAACTTAAAGTATAATAAAGCAGACACAAATGGTTGACATACTGCATAATTTTATTTACATTAAATGCCTAGAAGAGATAAATTTGTAGAGACAGGAAGTAAGTTAATGGAGGAAAAGGAAGTAGAAGTGGAGAGTGACTGCTTAGTGAATGTGGGGTTTCTATTTGGAGTGATAAAATAGCCTGAAATTAGACTGTGGTGATTGCTATACATGTACTAAATGCTGCTAAGTTGCACACTTTAAAGTGGGGAATTTTATGTTGCGTGAATCTTAACTTAAAAGTTAAAAAACATGCTGATTATCATACCAGAAATATAATGATATATAGACAATAAGTCAATTTGATTCCAAAATCTTTGTTCTTATCTACTTACTATTCTACCTCAGAACGAGTCAGGATTCCTCTACACCAGAGACTTTACTGTCACATCCTTCTTGAGTTAAATCATTTTAATCCCAGTGTGCCAGGTCTAACTAGAATCACAAGAGTCGTGTGCTAGAGGTTGCTCCCAGTGGGAGCACATGTTAATTTTCAGGAAATTTGCAAGCAGATCAACATCAGGTTGGCAGCTTGAAGTCAGATATAGGGGAAATATCTACATTTTGTCAATCAGCTACTCTACAATCACGCCACAAGAGCTGGCTGTTAAGCATTCATCAGCTTATCACTGGCCGTGGTCCTCCTGAAGCCTAACTCACAAGTCTGAGTGTGGCTCAGGTCATGACTGCAGGCCTACGAGGCTGCACTTGAGCTTCAACCACTTCAATGGCTCTTTCCTTCTGAACTCTGATTTTTATGTCCCCTTGGTTAGTTTTTCCCCAGTGACCTTTCATATTTCTAAACTTGATCGTATTTTTGAGAGTAGTTTGATAACACATTATTTTATTGTGATTTAGATATAACTTTTTAAGTATATGGCTTTGTATTACTATAGGGAATAAAGAAGAGTGAAAAGAAGAGACAAGAATTAGCATAGGGACAATGGTCACACAAAATATACAGGGTTGAATTATGTGGAAGTTCAAGATCATTTACATTAGAAGTTTGCAATGAATTATATTGTGTTTTAAAAATTCAGTTTATCTATTTCATCCTGAATGAACACACAAATCATTCTAGACCAGAGACATTTCACTTAAAGAGAAAATAATAACTGTGTCATCTGCCACAGCTGATTCCTTCTCCTGAGACAATAAAGCGAAGGCCAGGTCAAATATCCTATGGCATGCTGTATTTGCATCATAAGCAAAGAATGAAGAAATACATATTTTCTTTGCTTACAATAGTCAGAGGGACTATTTCCTAGACCCACCCCCACACACATACCTCCCTCCTTCTCAGAATGTTTTTTTAGACATTAATAAGATATGAATATTCCATTAAAAAAAGACCATTCTCATATGCTTCACAACCCAGAAATGTCTCCACACTTCTGAAGTCAGGTAAACCTCTCTGGAGTTCTCTCAATATCTATGTAGTTGTAAATTAACTTTTCAAGGCTTGCTGTTAGCCAGGCATCCCAAGGTTTTGGCAAAATTAATCCAGACATCCCCAACACAGGACAAACACAAAAGTAATTTCTCTATACCCCACAAGATGCCAAGAGTTCAAATAGACAGTTAAGAAGAAGGAAGTTCCATGATTCTGGAGCAAGGTAAAACTTCTTTGAAAATCCATACAGCATTTTCTGAAGGATGGGAAGTGCAAAGAGGCATCAGCAGCTCACACCACCTGGTATTGGAGCAGTGCAGATAGAGCACCTGAATAGTGTCTTATCATCATCCATCCAAAGCCTGAGACACACAACTGATAGGGAAAAGCTACAGGAGGACACTTCACTATAGCTAAGTGATCCCTGATGGGAAAGAAAGAAGGAGGATGATAGGAGGACTTGGCTGTAGACAAAGGATGAGATTTTTGCTGTTTCACATTTAACTTTTTTTTTTTTTTTTTTTTTTGAGATAGAGTCTTGCTCTGTGGCTTAGGCTGGAGTGCAGTGGCCCAATCTTGGCTCACTGCAACTTCCGCCTCTCAGGTTTGAGCTATTTCCTGCCTCAGCTTCCCAAATAGCTGTGGCTACAGGTGCACATCACCCTGCCCAGATCATTTTTGTATTTTTAGTAGAGATGGGGTTTCACCATGTTGGCCAGGCTGATCTGGAACCCCTGACCTCAGGTGATTTGCCCACCTCGGCCTCCCAAAGTTCTGGGAATCTAGGCATGAGCCACTGTGCCCGGCCTGCATTTAACTTTTGACCATAATGAGAATGAAACTTCATACTAGGAAATATAATCACACTAATAATAATAGATGGCACTTTTTTTTTTTTTTTTTTCAGACAGAATCTCGCTCTTGTTGTCTTGTTGCCCAGGCTGGAGTGCAATGGCGTGATCTCGGCTCATCGCAACCTCTGTCTATCTGGTTCAAGTGATTCTCCTGCCTCAGTCTCCCAAGTAGCTGGGATTAAAGGCATGCACCACCACACCAAGCCAATTTTCGTATTTTCAGTAAAGATGGTAGGAAGGCTGACACTACTCAAATAAACAGTAGGTTATATGTATAAGAATAATTATTACCTGTGATGTATGTTATGGAAATCTATAGCTTATGGTGAGAGTCAATTACAAAGACAATTGATTGGCCTTTCAGGAAATAGGAAAGGTAGAGGGTATTGATTCATGTAAAAGTATGTTAATGTGATGTTTTAGTCATATGATTACATATCTAATCATACCTAATTTCTCTGTGAAGTCAAATGAAAGGTTATCTGTTGAGAAAGGGAGTTGGAGTGAGATGTGAATGTGCTTTGAGGAGTGTAGGAAAAAAATGAGTCATAAAGATTGAACAAGAAGATTATGCTGTTGGGTCATTGGATAGTGTCATCAGTTAAGTTTAACATTGATTATCATAAAATTATGGAAACACAAATACGTTTAGTTAACAAGTTTGTTTCCTTGTTTTCTTTGGCCTAGGGTACTTATTTGGTTGATTCATGCAGGGGATAAGTTTTATCACACGTATGTGATGGAAGGTCAGTGGAGCAAGGGCAAGCAAAATGTTGGTAAGAGAGTGGCTGAAATAATGAATCATGGAATTTAACCTGGACAAAGCAGAATGCACAGACACCTGGGCATTGAATGAATGGTAGTAAGATAGTCCATATTCCAGAAGGCTTTGGGTTTTTCAGGAACAAATTGGAAATAACTGAACCACATGATTGAATAGATACAAAGTGCAATGTCTACATTTGTGATTTATCAGGTTGATCAATTTTGGACTCTAGTGCTTCAAATATATGATCCTGGAATTAGGTAATTGTGCCTCAGTAACAGTATAAATCCATCCATTGAGGAGAAAGTTTTGGGTAGATGAGTCACAAGCATGTTAAACTGCAGTTAATGTCTAGACATGTGTCTTTAAAGAATCAAGGGGAATTAAAAGAGAACTATGAAAAATAATAAAAAATTTAAAAAGTGGGCAAATGAATTGACTATCACTAAGAAACAGTATTTCTGTATTTTAAATAAGAGAGTGTTAAGAAGAGATGTATACAACTAGCATGACTTACACCTTAATTAAGAAGTGTTCCTTTTAACTGTACAAACTACCTTTTGTTCTGGTTAATGCCTTCTAAGTTAAATTTTACTTTTTCTGCTTTCCATTTTTTTAGACTTGCTTCCATCACATTTAAATGTCTTTGAAACACACTTGTCTATCCTTTGTATCCTTGTTTATTCACACTTGTTTATCTTTCTGCATCATTTTGTTTTAGATATTTCTCATGTGATATGTAATTCAATTTTTTAAACTTTATTTATCTTTGTGCTTTTTGATAGAGGAATTCAAGCAATCTACATTTATAAGCATAAATGATGTAGTTGGTTTTATGCTGTTCACTTGTTTTATACTTTAAGTTTTCTATGTTTTCTTTATATTGTTTAATTTTGTATCTTTTGCTATGCAGATATTATACATGTTATTTGCCACACAGGCTCTGTAGATAATTTTGGTTATATACAGAGAGTCTAGGAAGACTTGTGGGTCTGATTCCCAGCGCTACATTTCCTCCTGTGTGGCTTTTGACAAATTACTTTTCTCTGCATCCTTAAAATGTGGATAATATTATTACCTGTCTCATAGAATTGTTAAGAAAATTACAAAAGCGGTCTCATGTAGCATATTAAAGGTTTTCAAAAACTATCAACTATTAGCTTTTGTTATAAAATTTGCTTATTTTCTTTCAGTTTGACCTAGGATTTAGAATATATAAATTCTGATCACCTGAAGTCAGGAGTTCAAGACCAGCCTGACCAACATGGTGAATCCCCATCTTAAAAAATAAATAAATAAATAAATAAGAAATTAAAAACAAAAAAGAATATATAAATTCTATTTTTCTTCCACTAGAGGTCTCTTCTATATTTGTAAAAAGCACACAAACCCATTTTCATTGATTCTTTTCTTTTTTTTCATTGATTCTTAAACAAGATTTCTTCACTAATTCCTAAGGGTGGACTGAGATTGAGCTTCATACCCTTTCTCATGTCATTCCATAGGGGAGGCAGCAAACATCACAATCTCAGAGAGCATTCTGGTCTACAAGCCTGTCTCTTTGTGTAGTGCCTGGGATGTCAGAACAATCATTGAAATTTGATTTGGGTCAGCGTGTGGGACAAATTACAGTTCCAGTGATCTGTTTCTTTACATCCTTCGCTACACTTCCATCCCTTTTCTGCATTCTTGGCACCTCACGGTGACTTGAGGCAGTCACCTGGTGTAACAGCAACATCAAAGAGTCATGCGGCAGGGCACAGTGGCTCACTCCTGTAATCTCAGCACTTTGGGAGGCCGAGGCGGGTGAAT